>NW_007246526.1:367038-446744 GCF_000164805.1 Carlito syrichta
GCAACTGCACTCCAGTCTGGGTGACAGTGAGACTCCAACTCAAAAAAAAAAGTATAGAATAATAGCCCAGTCATTTTAAACCACATGTGCTGGCTATTAAGCATTACAAATTAATAGACAGATGTAAATTATTTCACAAAAATTTAAGATACATGTGGCTTAGATTCAGAGTCACATAAAAAGTAACAGTTAAAAAATAATTTTGTTCCAATGAATTAAAAGTTTGTCCCAATCAATTTTCATCTATAGTCTACTTAAAACATTAATAAATCAAACTATTTACCTAAATAATACTCAAAACAATAAATCAAACTACCCAAATAACACGTCTAATTCACATCATGTAAATGTATAACTTTTAAGTATTAATCAAACTCCTCTCTCCTTTCCCAATAAAGTTGCTTCCTTTGGATGCTAAAGCCATTAACATATAATTCCTAAATCAAAATACAATTCCTAAAGTAAAATATAAATTTCTTTATGGATAAAGGCAGGACATAAATAAGCACATAAAAACATCCTCAGCAATCTTCAGGACTAATAGGCTTGAGATTGTGTTTTCACATTTTAACCACAATCCAGTGCTTTATATTTGAACAAAGTAAAAGGGCCAAAAAATATACACTAAGCTTCTAGGAAAAGCTCTTGCTAAACCAAATATATGTGTTTTAAAACACAACAGTAAATCATCAACAGGAGCTACAAGTTAGCATTAATATTTCAGTCCTTTAATAGACTGTAGTACTTTCTCACCCCAAAGGAATTTTTTTGGAAAAAAAATAGATATTTGTGAACCATAGAATAAAGCTTCATTTATGAGAAGAGAGCAGCCCTGAGAGGACAGTTGAAGATATTTATAAGTAGTTTGAAACTTGAGACCAAACGTTTGAAGATTTTGAAGCAGCTTTCTATTCAAGATCTGAACGTTAGTAGTTATAGTCACTGTAGATAGTACGAAGTGACTGAGATGTTCTAGGAAGTCTGAAAATAATCACTTGTTAGCCTGGATTTTCATTTTTATGAGGACAAGTCTTTGCCATTTGTATTACTGGGTCCCTAGTGCTTCATGACTTGCTCATAGCGGGTGGACCCTCAGTAACTACATTTGACAAAAAGGTAGCATCATAGATATAAACTGTGCAGTAATAGGATGAGGACAATGGGGAAGTTTGTACTTTAGAAAAGAGCATTTTAAAAAGCAAATTTTATGATGAATTCCTAGGCTTTCAGTCTAAGATCCTATATAGGAACTTAAAAGAATGATTTTTAACTTTGTGGGGCTTTTCTGACTCCTGAAGAAACGTATTTATTTCCTAGCAAAGAGAGCTTAGAAAATAAATTTGATTAAGAAGTTGTAGTGAAGGACTATTTTTGTCAGAAGGGTTTTTCCGCAATGAGCAGATCTGGCCCATGTACACAGGCAGACTCCAGTTTGCACAAACTAGACTATGGCACACTTATCTTTGTCCATTTAGGTTCGTGTTTTGGGAATGGGTGAATTGGGATGAGAATGCGGGTGAGGGAATGCGGGAGGAGACACAGGCTGTGTATAAAAATCTCTGTTCCTTTTGAACTGTGGCTTTTTCAGTTTTCCCTTCTCTGTTTCTTTCCCTTCCCTCTGCCCATTGCAGCCCTGCCTGCTGCCTGTAATCCCCAGATTTCCTCAGTCATAACAGAGGGAGGTCTGTGGTGACAGAATGGTAACTATTTATGACCTACACTTTTTGTGGCTTTATCTTCTTTATGCCAAGGGGCCTCCAGAGGGAAGCTGGAAATTTTCTGTGAAACTTCAGAAGCATTATGAGCTTGCTGTAGAGGCACAAATGTGGGGTTCTTGAGACTGCTTCTGCTTCTCCATCCCAGCCTATGGAAACTGTGTGTTTTGACTGGGAGCTGGAATATCTTTGCTTCTCTGGGGAGAGGTAGAAGGAAGATATCCTTTGGGCTTCCAATTTTAAACAAATTATCTCCTTACAGAAATCTTCTGTCAAAAGAAAGTAGTGTCTATTATATTATTAGCAAGCTCTGCTTTAGTGATTTTGTATCATTAAATTGGTTTTGGTGTTTGCTTCAGGTAAAACGATTTGAGGGCGATATACCCAAGGGAGTCCTCATTCAGTTTACTTTACCTTACCCTCACCACTGATTAGTCTTAGAAAACACACCAAACCTCAAATATGCCTTCACACCATCAACTTGATTAGAATGAACTCTTGGCTTATAGTTCAAATGAGCACATTCCCCCCCTCCTGATTAGGAGATGTTTTAACTGTCTACGTAGTGCATCTGTTTCTTTTTCCACTTACCACCCACACTCCATTTGTGGTAGAGTGACAATCTATGCTGTTCAGTTGCATAGCTGCTGCTTCTGGGCAGGGCTAGGGAGAGAAAATGGGGATTAAGTTGCATATGGCTAGCTCAGTTGTTATTGAACGCTGCCCTGACTGATGTCTGATGACTGCAGAGGATTTCTTTGGAATCTGATCAATGGTGTGCTGGACAGTGAGGATAGCAATTGGCCATTTTATCTCCTGTCTTTAAAATGAAGTATACCCTCTCTGAAGGGCAATCTATCTGTGCTGGCTCTTGGGTTTAAACGTGAACAATAGTGTGTCCCTTACCTTTGAAGGTAGACACAAGCTTATCCCACTGATGGCCACGATGCTTTGTGGAAGGAATCAGCTTTTGTTGCAAGTTCAAAACTCAGCCAGTATTATATTTCTGCTGGAGGCTTGATGGGAAGACCCCTTTAATGTTGTGCATGCATCATTTAAATGGCTGTGAGCTCCTGGGACTGGAACCTGGTGCCCTGTCTGTGCAGGGGTCAGCTGGTGAGTGTGTGCTGCTCTCTTTTCTTAGATAACTGATGTCAGGTTTTTTTCCCATTCAGGTAGAAATTATGGGAAAGTTTGAGCAACCCAAGTATACAAGAAGGAGTGATTTAAATTTTTAAAAAAATGTTTAAATAACTGAATAAGTTAGTTGTCAAGAGATAAAGTTATCACTGTTTAGGAACGTCTAATCTGCGTAGCATTCCTAAAGAATTATGTGCTGTGAACCATCTCTTGTGGGAGCAATCTGTTTCTTAGTTGGGGAAGAGATCAATTAAAATCTCACACTAAAAAAGGACTGTGATCAGTTTATTTTATTTAAAAATATTCATACTAGTTGTCTGAGATTTCCTGTTTTGTGATTGAGTAGAACCCTCAGTGGGGGCTTTTTGAGCAGGTTCCTTTCTCAAGGTGGGTTGACTGAGGAGTCCTAACCTTGACCTTCCTACCCTTAGGAGCCATTCTGAGGCAAACTATCTGGAACAAGTAATTTGCCTCCTAATGTCCTCATCTGTAAAAACGCAATGACTTTGCTTTCCTGTGTCACATCCAATGATATTATGAGAAATTGTAAGCAAAGTAGTATAATTATTATTCTTAAAGATCTGGAAATCATGGTGCTTTGTGCAATATTTATAGCGGGCATACTAACATCTAACAAACTAACATCTGGTTCATTACCTTTCCTTCACGAGACAAAGGGATAAAAAAAGAGGTCTTTTACATGTTTGTAGAAAATTGGAAAGAGTCTTATAAACTAATACTCTGTTAATTATGCCTAATAATTTTCTTTAGTTATTACTTTAAAGTTTTTAAAAATGTATAATTTCCCTGGCATTAGAGAACATAATCAAATTGATACTATTAGATTTTACAAGTGGGTCTATATGGATCTCATTAGAAGCTAGTGAAATGTTTTGCTAGTAGGATCTCCTCACTTTCTTCTTTATCTGTGCTTATGATTTTTCACTTTCCTAATGAGAAATCAGGGAGGGGAGAAGATATTGTGATAGATAAAAGCAGATTCTAAAGGGACGGTGGGAAGTGCTTGCCTGTCCCAGAAGAAGCCCCAGAGTCACCCTCACTAACAGGAAAACCATTGCAGGAGACTGGGCCACATTTCAATGGCCCTTATGTAAATCAGGCTAAAGGGACATCCACAAATCAAGTAAGACTTGCTTGTTGTAAATATTTCTTTAAAGTATTTAGAAGGAAAGAGAATGCCAGATGGCATTAAGAACACCCCATGCTCCAGTCTTGCTGCTTTCTGAAACCACCTTCATTTCTAATGACTGCTTTGACACCACTACAGCTGATTCTCCTGAGTACCTCAGGAGAAAAATGTTTGAAGTATGCTATACCAAGTGGCAGGCGATAACCCTCTTGGCTAAGGAGATATAGGAATCCTCCCCCAATCCACACATTATCTTCCCAGAAAGTCTGAATGGCTGTGTATTTCTGTGTACATATATAAAAGGGTTTTCAAAGGAGGGAGTTTGGAGGGCTTAGATAATAATGAAGCTGATATTTGTTTTTTGTTTTTGGAACATGAATTCTCAGCTGTTCAGGTCTCAGAGGGACAATGCTCCCCATACATAATAGAAACTGCTTCCTCTCTCCCTTTCTCTATTGTCTGTAAGTTGACTGACCATGGTGGCAACAATACAATGCTGATCCATGCTGTGGGGATTGTCTCCTTTGACTTTGTACTCAGATTAAATGCTGGGTTCTCTATACTACCTTGGAATGCATTTTGCTCAAGTGTGAGATATTGTATTAATTTTAGTGCTTTCTACTCAGTTTAGGTAAAAAGAAAAAAATGGCAAACTATGTTATATAAACTAAAACATGTACCACCCACAGTAGAGAAAATTTGTATTTTCCCTCCTAGAAGAGTTACTCTTTTACTATCTCCATGTATATAGGAGATGAGACTTCATATCCTTCATTTATCCGAGTAGGTATGTCACCAGGGATAGGTTACAGAAACATGTTGTTTTCTGGGAGAACGCTTTTAATGCTAATTTACTTCTTTCCTAACGATAGGATATATATAGGATCAGATTATATTGTTTTGCTGTCAATGATTATAGCAGTCAAACTCTTCTGAAGTGCAACAGTTGTGTGTGTTGAGGGGCTGGGGCGTCCATACTCCACCATGTACAATATAGTGTTATGATTCTGTCTCCAGCGAATGATTAAAAAGTGAGTGCTGTCCTTGGCATCCTATTGGCCTGGCCCTTGATGAAACTGTGGCAAATTTCTGAATATTTGGCAGTATATGGAGTTGGAACACTATAGAGCATTTCATTTCTTGAGTTAACAGGTTGTATCTTCTCTCTTCTTTCCTTGAGTCTCCCTACTGGGTGTATACACAGGAACGTGAAAGAAATTCATCCTGCTTTACTTCCTCACGTTGCTTTCCAGGTGAATTTTCACTTAATAGACGCCGCTGATAATTAGTAATGAGTACCTGTGTGCCCTCTTGGAGTGATGGCAAGAGGTTTCGGGAGGCGCCTGCTTTTCTCCTTCCCTTTCTCGAGTCCTTCCCTGCCCTCCCTCTTTTGAGGGCCCCCTCCTGCTCCCAGGATAACCTCGCTGAGCCCAGATTATACTGTGTTCACTGACAGCTCCTTTCGATTCCCTGCTTAAGGCAGCTCCCTAATGCAGGCTCACGTGGGTCTGTAAATGACAGAGTGAGGACCCGGCTACTCCCAGCCCTTCCGAGACCTGCTCACCCCTGGACTGCAGCGCCGGTGGCAAGTCACGCAACTGTGCTCATCTTCTCCAAAAACGGCCGCGTCGATTCTTTCCTTTAAATGAACCTTGGAGAAGGGATGGGCTGTGAGATTAAAAAGGCAGGAATTCATGTCATGTGCTACAGCAGAGCAGCCGTAGCAACGGCGGTAGCAGCAGCAGCACGGCGGCAGCAGAAGCAGCAGAGAATCCTTTAGCGAGACTGCACCATTTTCTTCTCACCCTGCATAGAGGTGTGGTTGGGAGCGGCAATAAACTACCCACCCCCTAGCAATTTCACAGAGGTGGCCTCTTCCTGGCTCCAGTCAGAAGACACAGACTGTCTGGAGGAGTCCCCAGAGACCGTTCCAATTGGTGATGTGTGGCTAAGGATGGCTTTTTCAACTAGTAGGATGCTTGTCTGCACTTGCGGCCACCCAACTGCCGAAGAGCTGGAAGTCTAGTGCTCCGCCTTCCCCCGGGACCATTTCTGAGTGTGGGTGCACGCCTATGCCTGTGTGTGTGCAGGTGTGTGCCGCTGTGGGCTCGGCTCGGGACCTTGGTACATGGTAGTGAATTATGGGTGCTGCAGAGGCTGGAGCAAGATTATGACCGAGCTCGGGGGGCGGAGTGGATTATCTTGTGAGAGAGTGTTCTGGCTGCCAGCCATTGCCCTGGTGGGGGAAACCACATCTCTATATAGCTCTGAAATCACCTGGATTGCCGGGGAGTAGACACTGATCCTCTGCAACTGCTTCTGCTGATTTCCTCTGCAAAATGGCTCACGCTGCTGCTTCTATTAAAAAAGTTCGAGAAGCTGACCTGGATGAAAAGGAAAAAAATCTTGAGAGAGAGCGAAAAAAACAACGGAAAATCCCCAGGGAACGTATGGAACGAAAAAGAAAGGTATGAGGAGCATCCTTTTAACCCTTACCATGTGTAGCCCTGTACTGGCAACTTCATCCTCCCTTCCCTCCATCATCCCCCTGCACCATTTCCAAGCTCGGTTTGCAGCCTGGAGCTCATGCCTAAATTTGCTGCATTGGGAGGAGATGCTTGAGCACAGTGAATTTCCTTTACAAAATATACCTCCACGTTTTTCTTTTTTGGTCTCAATTCTTTTTATTTAATCTCAGAGCTGGGTACTTTATATCTCCAAGCTACTCTGAGCACTTGGCATAGAAGGAAAGGGTTGTTTTATGGTTGGAGGATTAAAATATTTTCCTCTTGTTCCTCATCTCTACTACTGGATCTTGAGCACTGCGCCTTCTTACTGACTGTATATTTGATGTAGACTCTTGTTAAGAATAAACCACAGTTTTTATATACTTTTTCCCTATCCTGAAGGTTGACACTGTTTTATGTAAAACTGCACTAAGAATATTGGTGCAGTGAGCTATGTCGCTGCATTTTTAAAATTCTAACTAATTTATTTTTTGTTTTCTGTCATTGGTCCTATATTATTCTTTTCTGAATATGGCGATTAAATGGAAACAACTAAGGTTAAACAAGTGATGAAATGTTGATACCCTTTTTTATTAGAGAATTGTCTCTCTATAAATATTTTTTTCTTTTTAAATAGATATAATCTTACAACTTGAGGGGATTGAAGTACTCATTTAGCCAGTGGTCTGGATCTATAAAGAAAGATCTCTGTAAATGCTTTAATTAATAAAGTAGGTCACAATAATTTCAGAAGATAATAAATGGCATATTGCATTAGCGAAGCATAAAAATAGTGGTTTGTACACAAGCTGTTGTTGAACAGAGCTCTGGGTTTAGGGATGCACTTGGGATCCATATACTTAATCATCCCTATGCTCAATAGACACTTTCTTTTTTTTTTTTTTCTTCCACAATGAATATGTTTACCTTTCCATTTGGGGGCTATCGTCTTTACCTCATTTTTGGAAAGACACTGTCTTTTGAGCACTCACATTGAGTTGAGATCTTACTGCACAAGGATTCATCACATTTCAGTTTTACTTCTCTTTCACCAATAGTTAGATCAAATGACTGTTATTAGACTACATAAATAAAATTAGCAGTATATACATTGATATCCCTTGTGGAGAAAACTTTAATGCTATTTGTCTGACCTTTCAAAGGCCTTGTTTCAAGGGTGTATTCATTCTTTTTATTAGTATCAATAGTATTATTGGCCATTTTATGGAGATTGGTTTCCTTCTTGACAGCGGCTGCAGTTCTGTTTCTAATCCTCTAAATGGAATATTACTGCATAAAGCAATTGTCTGTGATTATATCTTTTTTATACTTTGTTCTCCAAAACACAGTATATTATTTCTTGGCCAGGAGCACTTGATCAGCATCCAGTAGTGACCTAGCAACTTTGTTTAACTGGAGTACCATAAATACACCTGGGAAATCATTTGCTCTTACTCTGGTTTGCTTTTGTATCTACTTCAGTGTTTTTCCTTTTCTATACATTGTTAAAATTGAAAAACTATATAGTTAAGATAGAAAAACACCATTAGTTTTTGAGCACCTCAGTTGCTTGGATACTGCATCACTTTAGCTTGAATCCAGCACTGTGGGCAAGATCATTGGTTAGTAATGTGATCATATGACAGAATCATCTGGTCTTCACATTTAGATAATAGTATTTCTAAGCTAGAACCAGAATAAATTGGGAAAATGAAAGCATAGCTACTGTTTGTCCTTGTTCTTCTTTCTTTTCATATTACTCTATTGTTGTTCCCCCCTTTTCTACGGCAAATGCATGTGGTATTATATAGATATTTACATAGCACAACAAATGTTTACTAGAAGAGTGGGTATGGCCAGGCTCCGTGGCTCAGCCTGTAATCTCGCGCCTTTGGGAGGCTGAGGTGAGTGGATTGCCTGAGCCTGCAGGTTCGAGACCCGCCTGGGCAGCGAGACCTCATCTCTACAATAAATTAAAAAAAAAAAAAATCAGCCGGGCGTGGTAGCGCGCGCCTGTAATTCCGGCCACTCGGAAGGCTGAGGCGGAAGGATCGCCGGAGCCCAGCAGGTGAGGCTGCGGTGGCCAGGAGCGGTCACTGCACTCCAGTCTGGGCAACAGAGTGAGACTCCAACTCAAAAAAAAAAAGAGTGGTTATGTTTTTGAGATATATCTGATTTATTTTCTAGATAGATAAGCCCTCTCACTGCCACAAGCACATACTCACTGGCCCAATTTTCTTTTCTCTCTCTCTCTTTTTTTTTTTTTTTTTTTTTTGAGAGAAGAAAAATTTACCTCTTTATTATTCCTTAAGGTGTGTAGAATAATAGTTCACGAAGAAATGGGGAAAAAAGGATGGTTGCCTGTTAGTGGGGTTCTGGAACACCATCCCCAGAAAGCAATTTTAAAATTATCACCCACCATTTGCTGATGCTATTTTATAACCATAAGGGAATACATCAGTTGTTGGAATGATTGAATATATTATTTTTCAGATTCATTTGTAAAGCCTCTTGCCAATGAACCTGTTTATTTGAAAAATTCAGATGAGATCCACCCCAGTGCAGATGAAAGCCAGTTATGGAACTTGAAAATAACAAAGTTCTTTTGTGAACTTGCTGTTATTTAAAAGAAACTTTGTGTTATTATTTTCTACTCCACAAACTTTTAAAATTAATTTTAATTATTTGTAAACTTGAAACATGTTGCATACTTGATTCTAACCTTTCTACCAGGTTGTCAATTGTGTGATACTAAAAGAATGACTGTATACCAAAGGGTCTAGTTTCAACCTTATTTTACACGGACTTTATCTTAGAGTCATTTGTTCAGGCTTCTTTAGATTATACTCTGGATAACTAATATTTAAATATAGTATATTTTATGCCTAATATCTATTGTATCTGTGTCATGCTATGTAGAGCTAGAATAAAACTCAGCTTTAAGCAAAAATACCAAGATTAATTGAAACAAACTAATTTAGCATTTGCTTGCTGAAAATAGTACATTCATCTGGCATTTTACAGGAATCAGAGGATATTCCTATTCTAATTATTAGCTTATATTAACTCAAGTAGTTTCTTTGTATGGCCAGATTTCTAGTTGCTACCTAGAATCTGAGAATTTTAAACTCGAGAAGAATGTTAAACAGAATGGTTAAGTGACTTATCAGTGTTCTCACAAACTTGTAATACTTAGTTCTAGGAAGTGATTCAAGTATAACATTCTTTCCACAACCACATACTATTTCCTCACTGTACTCACTGTATGTTTTTAAATTGGAAAAATACATAATATTCAGAGAATGAGTTAAAAAAAAACAATTTAATTCTTGAAAGTGAAGCACATATTTAAATATCTTTTATTTACATGTATAATCACCATGAATTTTCAAATACATTGCTATATTCTCCATTTCTCAGCATGGACAAAACATTTTCCAATCTACCATCTTGATGACACTCACTGGAATCATATGACATAATAGATGATTTGTATGACTAGTTCTTAGCTCTTGATGCTTAAGAAATTTTACTTTAATATGTGCTATCAAATGTCAGAGTTCATATCTCCTTAAAAAATTTATAATCATTTATTTAGTATCAGAAAATGTATAGTTATTCCTTTACTACCACTGTTACTAAACTAATTTGATACTTTACACAAATTGTACCATTTAACCCTGATAACAATCCTATATTTTTTATAGTAATCTCTAGATTTCACAAATAATAAAATTGAGGCACAGCAAGTTATGGAACTTGCTTAATCATACACACCTTGTATATGACAGAGTTGGGTTTTGAACCCAGGTCTGTCACTGGATCAAAAAGAACAATATGATTTCTTTTTCTTTTTTTTTTTTTAGTTGGAGTCTCACTCTGTCGCCCAGACTGGGGTGCAGTGGCTGCTCCCGGCCCCCGCAGCCTCGACCTGCTGGGCTCTGGCGAAACTTCCACCTCAGTCTTCCAAGTAGCCGGAACTACAGGCACACGCTACCACACCCGGCTAATTTTTGATTTATTGTAAAGATGAGGTCTGGCCAAGTTGCCCAAGTGAGTCTCAAACCCGCGGGCTCAGGCAATCCACTTGCCTCGGCCTCCCAAAGTGCTGGGGTTACAGGCTGAGCCACTGAGCCCGGCCAGTATGATTTCTTGATCTTGTATCTACACTGAATGTAGATTATAAGTAAATCATTTAATCCACCAACACCTCAATTTCTTCACCTTGAAAATACTTTCCTACAGTTAAAAAAAATTTAAATACTGTGATAATAAATTAAATGATGTATTTGAGGGGAAATTACATAAATTTAAAGTTGTGGTTCTACTGAAATTGCACCAAAATATTTGATGAGATTTCTTGCAAATCAGCTATTAGAAGTAAACATTTGCTCCTGATATTGGTGTCAATTGCTAGCAATTACAGCCTATGATATGTCATCATTCTTTACTACAATTTTATGGCAAGTTCAAAATGTACTTACATATCTATTTTTATTAAACTGAAAGTAATTTTGCAAGGAATTAAGTACAAAATAAAACAAACTTTCTTACAAGTTCTTTTCACTGAATTTTGCAGAAAAAGCTTCTGATCAGTTATTTGCTTTTAAAAATGTATGTGGTTATTATCTGGAAGGGAATAAGACTTATATCTCAGGTAACCTTTAGGGAACTCCTCCCACCATATTCTTCATGTTCATTTGGTTATTTAATTGATGGCAAACTAAGAACTTATTCAGTTTATATAATGGACTTACCAAGTTGTAAGGGGACACGGAAATATGAAGACTTTTAAAAGTTATATTCGTACTTTTTAAATGGAAGCATTTTATCTGCAAATTTAGAGAGGAGTGTATTCTATAACTTTTGAATTGTGTTATAAGAATGAGTTGTAAATAAACATAAAATCTAGTGGCAAGCTGTGCTGCTTTCCCTGGTGGTCAGTGGGTGAACCCTGCTGTGTAGGAGGAGATTGGACAGCTTTGAGCCTTCTGCATGGGCACTTAGCAGCCTGTTTCCAAAGGGAAGCCCAGTTTTGGAAACAGCAACACTTAGTCAAGAATCATGTATGCACAAAGATTCTGGGCACCAAACCAAATACACTGTGATTAAAAATACAAATCACAACAGAATAGCATGACCCTGTATAATGTATTACATTCTAGAATGCTCCAAACACGGAAAATTCCAGTCAACATTTTTTAGGATTTGTCTTTATGTAACTTCCCAGAATCCTTTCATCAATATGTCAATATTTCCAGAAGCCACACTAACATAAGGTAGATTGGTGGTGTCTTGAGCTGTAGCTGGACAGATGCCCTTATTATGTCGCAGTGTCCACTTACAAGTGAAAATTGAGAAGTTTTGTTGGTTTGTTTTCCCCATTTGAGTCTAAATAGAAATGTTCAGGCATATCTATTTAAATGTGCTGGCTTTCATAGAATCATATTTTTAAAAACAATTTTCTTCTGTATCACTCCCATCTCCTCTTCTTAGCTCAGATCACAAATTCTTTCGTGGCTAAAATAATTCTCTTCAAATACAATAGTGCCACGATTAATGGCACTCTTCAGCAGTACCATAAATCTGAGTTTTTAATTATACAGAATCTCTTTCAACCATTGAGTGGGTGACTAACTACTACTTTAGGATTACAGCTGTCAAACTTGTGCACTTGTGGCAAAAATAGTCCCAATTATATGGCTTGAGATAAGTTTTTAAGAAGACTGTTGAAAGAAAAAGAAAATCTTAATTGAAAAAAGCTACTATGAGTGAGTTTAATTTATTTTTGGAATCTAAAATCTTATATACAACCCAATGAAATATTTTCCTTTTTATTATATTAGTTTGTGTTCATATAAACATTTTTATCTTTAAAAAATCAGAATTAATTCACTGTTGACTTTTGTTATAAAACTTTTGATTTTGTTAGTCACCTTATTAATCAATTGAATAAAAATGATTGTATGTACAGCACATTTTGACATCATAATGAATACTGAAAATGTAGGATTATGAGTCAGTGAAAATACAAGAAAGTTAAGAATTTTACTCATACCATATTTCATGATCTTTTGTGTTTACAGTGTTTGATTATGTTATTCTTTTATATTTATATTTCTCAAAATAGTTCCTTCTTCACAAAGAGTACTTAACTTTTTTTTACTTCAGTGACAGAGACACTATTTTAAAATATACAAAGAAACCACCTCTTAAACTCTGGATTTGTGCATATGTTGTTAGTGGAATAATCAGCTATTTGAGTGTGATCCTTTTGTTCCAAAATTGAGTTGTGATTTTAAATGTTTATAGTGGAAAGTATCATAAAAATGATCTGTCTGTATACCATTCATAAGTCAGAATCCTGGGGGGTAGCCTGGAGAGGAAAGGAGACCCTCATCTATATGTTTTTAAAGCTTCCTTGGCGATTCCAACCAGGACTGGAAACGACTAGAATAAATATTTCCATTCATTCACCGACCCCTACTCTACTCCTTGAAATTTGGAGCAATAGCAGATTTACTTCTAATAATCAGTATCACTCTAATTTGCCGTTGAGAAAAGTTTTTCATGTATAGACAAGAGACACCCTGGCAACCTTTTGAAATTTTAACAAGGCTAGTTGGTCTATGTCATAACCAATTAATTCTGAGCATGGAAAGGAGGAAACAAATGTTTAAAAGATGAATTGTAAGTCTTCATGATCTGCAGTTTGATAATCTTTCCCCTAATAGAATAATCTTCAGGAATGAGGTTTACGTGTTTCTGAGCTTTACATAACAGAGAACAAAGAGGTGGAGAAGTTATCTAAGCTAAGTTTTTGAAGAAAGATCACTAAATTGAGACCACTAATTGAGTTAAAAGTTATATCTTAAGGCTGGGAGCAGTGGTTCATGCCTGTAATCCCGGAGTTTTAGGAGGCTGAGATGGGAGGATCACTTGAGGCCAGTAGTTGGAGACCAACCTGGGCAACATAACGAGACTGCATCTCTACAAAAAGAATTTTTAAAATTAGCCAGGTGTGGTGGCATGTACCTGTAGTTCTTGCTACTTGGGAGGCTAAGGTGGGAAAATCCCTTGAGCTCAGGAATTTGAGGCTGCAGTGATCTACGGTTACACCATCAGACCCCCAGCCTGAGCAACGGAGCAAGACTCCATCTCTACAAAAGAAAAAAGTTATGGCTTAAACAGGTTGTGCTGTTTTGAAACAACTCAAGTAAATGTCTGAGGGATTTAGCTTGTTACTTAGCAGCCTTGTAGTCCTCAAGCCTTTAGAGATATCAGCACTTCTAGAACACCTAATGTGAGTCAACAACTACTTTTGATGTCTCGCACTTGTCTTTAGTAGATCTTTTCAAAGGTATACAAAATGACATGAATGTAATGAGGAAGAAGAAATAAGTAACTCATAATAATTGCTTTTCCTAATGCTTCAGATATTTTTTAATATTCCTCACTCATCAATTTCTTTTCTTGGGTCTGAACAATTTTATCTTAAAAAAATAAAAGAAAGAAAGAAAAGAAAGAAAGAAAAAAGTCACCCCCACAAGGGGGAAGCCTCCAAGTGGCCACTCATCAATTTCTTAAAGTGCACAGGTCTTCTGTTTGTTTCGTTTTTGTTTTCTGCAACTGCTCAGTCATTCTTTTTCTGGTTCATTACAGCTTCCAGGGCAGCCAGAAAGGGATTCTCCACTCGTTTCTACAGAATTCTGGAATGTAATTCTTAGCATGTATGGTTGGAATTACCCTTTCCATATTCCCTCATTTCGTTAGCAGCTCTGCCAAAGAAAATCTCTTTCCCCCATTAGAGCTTCATTTATATCCAGCTTAGCCTATTTCTAGAGTCATTTTTTATTGTATATCATCATGTTACTTATATCATAGAGGACAACTCAATAGAAAATAATATTAGCAATATTACAGAAGAGAAATATCAGGGGTAGAACAATTATTATAAACATATTAATCTTATCAGTATATTTTGTTAAGAGTAATGGCATTGTTTTACATCAGTATATATTTCTTGGCTATATTTTTTGCATAGAGATTTGTTACTTACCAATTTTAACTTACTTGTTTATAGTTTGTTAAGAAAAGATTGCAAAAGAAGACTGACAGTGACCTCTCTTATGTATTTGTATGCGATTAATGATGGTTTTCCCCAATCTTTGTTTTTTAAGGTAACTGTTTAATCTCTAGGTTAAAATGTAAAGAAATAAATAATATTAACATCACAAATGAATTCTAAGACTCTGCTTTACTTTTACTATTAATATAAAGGTCAAATATTACTTTTGCATATGAAACAAAGCTTAGCTGATAATCCTTTCAAAACATTCAGCAGGATTATAAGTGGATGTAAGATTAAGATTTAAGATTATAAAAAACAGGCAATATATCATAAAGCTGTTTACTAATTTAACAAGTTATATTTATGAAAAATTTGCACATACTTCTAAAGCTCCATGAAAACTAATTCAGGAGAATGGTCCTTAATTCTGTGTACTAACTGTGACCTTGGGTAAGCAATTGGCCTGACCTCAGTTTTTGCATCTATACAAGGATGAGGACCTGAGATCTGTTAGAATTCGTTTTGTTTTTATATGATTCTGTGCCATATTTAATTGTATCTTTGCTTCCCTTCATTATTATACATGATTATGATGGTTGGTAAGATTTTCAAATTTTCCTTTGTTTATTATGAATTTATTTTGAACTGACACTATGTTCTAGACACAATGCCTTTATCAAAGAAGCTCACAGACCGTCTGGAAGTGATAGGAATTGTTGCAAATAACAAGAATAAAGTATTATTTGGACCATTAAGTTAGATTTGCAATTGATCTATTTTTGTATCTATGATGCAAGTTTTCTTTAATAGGTATTATCTGGCAGATGAAATAATGGAAGAAAATGGTTCCTGTTGTGGTGCGTGATATTTTCTGGAAGTTATTAATATTAAGACAGGATATGAAGTAATCATATGAAGTTGTGTGGTTGTTTCATATTTCAGGTACTGATCTGAGTCATTTTGAAGGAAGGTGTTTATTGTGGTTCCCTGATAACCACAGTTTAACTTCTCCATGAGAAGTTTGTTCTCAGTTTTCTATTAGGTACTCTGTCATAGTAGAACTTTGAAAGCCCACAGAAAAATAGCATCATAATTTTGTTAATTATTTTACAAAGATCCGATGGCAGGAATGGTAACTACCTTTAAATTGTAGGGCATTGTGATGAGCAAACATCCACAGTAAACACTAAAAGGAACCTTAGCAATCACAAACCTTTCAACTGTACAGCTTAGCAAAAGCAAGAAACCTCCTGAGTTCTTCTAGGGCAGTGGTACAAACTTCCTTATGGCTCCCGTCTCAAACTGGGCCAGAATGCTTAATTAAACCATGTCACATCCTAAAATGACCAAACCCAATAAAATGTAAGTGGAACAGGTGACCTGGAAACAGTAACTCCTTTGTGGATAGAGGTCACTGAGGAAATCAGAAGCTTTTGTTCAGGGTGGTCACCTACAAAACGTGGGGCTTCAGTGTGGGCTCTGAGGGACAGGAATCAAAGCCTGGGCGTGGGAGGGAGAGAAAAAAAGCCATCTGTGAAAACACACGTTACCGTTACTGAGAAGAAGGCAGACAACAAAGGAACAAGTGGCAGTTGCCAGTTCTCTGACTACAAACACTTTATTGAATCATGTAAGGGACCTAGTATATAACAAAAAGCACTCATACCCAATCATTTAACACAAGAGGCGAGACTTTGGAGCTTTCAGCATTCGTACTGGAATTCGGCACTTGAAGATAGTAGACTTTGTAGGAAGCTAATGTAAGAAATCTTTGAAGAAAGCTTGGTGATTAAGATGCATGCCTCTTTAATCACTGTAGTTGGCCTTTATGCAGGTCCTTTCTTGGTTGTGTATTCCATGGTAAGTTGAATAAAAGCATGTGAAACAATTTGTCACACCAATGATCTTTAACATTTTATAAAACTTGATTTTTAATCAGGAAAAATCAGATAATTATGCTTTTTAGTTTTAGTCACATTTTTTTTTTGCTTTGAAACACCAGAAGATCTTTTAAAATTGTACTTGTATTTCTCTTCCTTCTTATTCTAGATAAAAATGTATCTGCTTCATTTTCTACTCAATGTCCTCTCAATATCCAATAGGGAGGGTTCAGATGATTATCATACACATAACTCAGGATATTGCAGTCTCTTGGACCAATGAAGTATTCATTGAGTAACTGCTATGAGCTAAATTTTACACTGAGGTGGTAAAGATTACTGACTGAGCAAAATAAAAATTCAAGTGACATTCATTTTAAATAGGTACTTGAGATTAATGTCAATGAAAAAAATAGAGGGCTGTGCTAGATTAGGTATCATAGTTTGTTCTTTTCTTTTCTTTTCTTTTTTTTTGAGTTGGAGTCTCACTCTGTCGCCCAGACTGGAGTACAGTGGCTGCTCCCGGCCACCGCAGCCTCAACCTGTTGGGCTCCAGCGATCCTTCTGCCTCAACCTTCCAAGTAGCTGGAACTACAGGCATGCACTACCACGCCCGGATAATTTTTAATTTATTGTAGAGATGAGGTCTCGCCAAATTGCCCAGGTGGGTCTTGAACCCTCAGGCTCAGGCAATCTACTCACCTCAGCCTCCCAAAGCGTGGGATTACAGGCTGAGCCACCGAGCCTGGCTTCCTTTCTTTTTTAATTATAAAGATGTGGGGTACAATTCAGGGTTAGGTATACAAACGTTGATTATGCAGGTACCCTTGTTGATGAGATATGCCCTTCCCTCCCCTAGCAGTTTCCCTCAACTGCCGATCCCACCCTCCTGACAGTTTCCCACTACTGCCAACCCTTTTCTTATAGTATTATAATAATTGTTCAAGGTTCACTTATGAGTGAAAACATGGTATTCTCTTCTTTGTTTCTGTGATAGATCACTGAATATGATCGACTCTAAATCCATCAAGTCCATATGTTTGTCCTTCCTTATGGCTGCATAATATTCCATTGTGTATATGTACCACATTTTTTATCTAGTCCAGCTTCGATGGGCAACATGGTTGATTCCATGTTTTTGCTATTGTGAATAGAGCTGCAACAAACATACATGTGCAGGTATTTTTTTTGTAGAATGAGTTGAGTTCCTCTGGGTATACTCCCAATAGGGGAATTGGTGGGTCATATGGAAGGTCAATTTCTAGTTCTTTCAGAAATTGCCACACTATCTTCCAAAGAGGTTGCACGAGTTTGCATTCCCACTAGCAGTGTAGAAGTGTTCCTTTTTCTCTACATCCTCACCAGCATCTGTTGTTGTTTGTTTTATTAATGATGGCCATTCTTACTGGGATTAGATGGTATCTCAGTGTCATTTTGATTTGCATTTCTCTGATGATGAATGAGCCTGAGCACTTTTTCACATGTCTGTTGGCTGCCTGTATATCTTCTTTTGAGAAGTGTCTATTCATGTCTTTTGCCCACTTTTGAATGGGGCTGTTTGTTTTCTTCCTTTTGGCGTGTATGAGTTCCTTGTAGATCCTAGATGTTAAACCTTTGTCAGATATACAGTTGGCAGATATTTTTTCCCATTCTGTGGATTGTCTTCCTGCTCTCTTGTTGGCTTCTTTTGCTTTGCAAAAGCTCATCAGTTTGATGAGGACCCACTTGTCTATCTTATTTGTTATTTTCTTTAAAATGTCAGTAGCTTTGGGGGATACACATGGTTTTTGGTTATATGGATGCATTGCATCATGATGAATAAGTCTGGGCTCTAAGTGTACCCACCAACTCCACCTGTGCACATTGTACCTGATAGGTGATTATTTTATCCTTCCCCGACTTTCCCCCTCCCTTAATTTAACTCTCACTTATGAGAACATGTAGTGTTTGGGTTTTCTATTACTGCATTATTTCACTTAGTATGGTGGTCTCCAATTCCATCCAAGCTGCTACAAAAGATATTATGTCATTTTTTTTTAATGACTGAATAGTATTCCATGGTATATATATGTATACACACACATATATGTATATACCACATTTTCATTATTTACTGATAAGTTGATGGGCATTTTAGGTTGATTTCACATCTTTGCAACTGTGAATTGAGCATGTTATTTTTAAAAGAAGGCTGTGAACTTCAAGCTGGGCCTTGGAAAATAGGTAAGATTGGCTTAAGTGGAAAGAATATCTTGGGGGTTGGACATCGAAGTTGGTGAACAGCTTGGCATGCCCAGTGGGAGAAAGATAGGAGTTGGAAATAAAGTTGGATGACCTTTAGAGTAAGGAAGAAGTAGCTGAACTCAATAAAGCAAAAACTAAGAAGCTACAGAAGATATATGGGGAAGAAAGATTATGGGGAGGAAGTGAATAAGAAGGAAATGAATCACTGAGGAGACTTGGTATAGTAATCTAAGAGAGATGAACAGGGTTTGGATTAGAATGGTTTCACAGGAAGATCAGCAGGGAGGAAAGCAGGATGTATATTAGCACTCAACTAGTATAAGGGGAAAAAAGAGAAGGATGACTAAAAATGACTTTAAGGTTATACCTTTCAATATTAAGAAAACGGTCACTCTCAACAGAAACAAATTTCCAGTGCAAGTGAGAGGGAGAATAAAAATACATTGCTTTATATATGTTGAGTTTGAAATGGTGGCACAATGATGTTCATTTTACTTAATTGCATTAATTTCATATATCTAAGGCTAACAAATTAAAAACGTTATCTATTTTTGTGTTTTAGTATAGTACAAGGAGTTTGAAATTTTTAGTTGGAAGTACTTCAAAACTCAGCTCTACCAAATTCTGGATGTCTAATCCTTGGTATCAGTCTCTTATTTGTAAATTTGAGTTAATAATCATATATAATGCATATATATGAAACAATATTTATAAAAACTAAAAACAATGTTTTTGAAAGCACTGCATGCATGGTAATATTCAAATTCCAATTGTTCATTGATAGTATATAGAAAAGCAATTGACTTTTGGATATTAACCTTATATCCTGCAACCTTACTATCATCATATCATTTGTTGTGGTTGTGAACTATTTGAGATTTTCTACATAGACAGTCATATCATCTGTGGACAAAGAGAGTTTTATTTCTTTCTTCTCAATACGTATACTATTTAGTTCCTTTTCTTATTGTATTAAGTAAGCTTCCACTATGATGTAGAATATGAGTGGTGATAGAAAACATTCTTGAAAAGCAGCAAGTTTTTCATAATTAATTGTGATATTTGCTATAGGCCTTTTGTAGGTGTTCCCCTCTATTGTTAGTTTGCTGTGATTTTTTTTTTCTTTTATCAAGAATGAGTGTTGAGTTTTGGCAAATACTTTCTCTATATCTATTTACGTAATTATATGATTTTTCTTTTTTAACCCATTGATATGATGTATTACCTGAACTGACTTTTGAATGTTTAACCAGTCTTGTGTACCCAAAATAAATCTCACTTAATAGTGATATATGCATCTTTTTAAGTATTTTTACATCTATTTTCATGAAAAATATTGGTTTGTAGTTTTTCTTTCTAGTTATGTTATTATCTAGTTTTACAATTAGGGTTACATTTGTCACACAGAACAAGTTAGGAAGTGTTCTCTCTATATATTTTGGGAGAGATTGTAGGAAATTGGTATCACTTCTTTCTTAAATGTTTGGTAGAATTTATCAGTGAAATCATCTGGACCTAGTGCTTTCTTTATTGAAAGGTTATTAATTATTGTATAATTTGCAATGACTTTTGTTCTCTCTTGAACTCCCAGATATATTCAGAAAAAGAGACTGTGTTATAAAATTGCCTTTCAAAGATTTATTTTAAAGATAAAACAGAATTACAAGTGAAAACAGAATTTTTTTGTTTTAAATGTATGTCTGCAAGTTTTACATTAATTAATACACGCGAAGAACTTCTGTATAGTACATTAAAAGATATAGCCAAAACTACCAGAACAGTATTTTGTTTATGATAGTACTGTTTTTCAAATATCTGAAGTTAGTCTTTATTAATCATGTTTTCATGATACTGAAATTGTACTCTTGAAATAGATGATATTGGCACTGGTGCAGCGCACATTTTTAACTTAATTGTTTTATTCTTAATTCCTTTTTATTATAATTGTATTATTATTTATTTATTTTTTTTTTTTGAGTTGGAGTCTCACTCTGTCACCCAGACTGGAGTGCCGTGGCCTCTCCCCATCACTGCAGCCTCCACCTGCTGGGCTCCAGTGATTCTTCCGCTTCAGCCTTTCAAGCAGCCAGAACTACAGGCTCACGCTATCATACCCGGCTAATTTTTTGATTTGTTGTAGAGATGAGGTCTCGCCAAGTTGCCTAGGTGGGTCTTGAACCCGCAGGCTCAGGGAATCCACTCACCTCGGCCTCCCAAAGCGTGAGATTACAGGCTGGCCTATAATTGTAATTTTAAAAATTCTTTTTTGAGGTAATGGTAGAAGATATTTTTAGTCACTGGTGATATTAGATATATGATATATAAAATAACAATTTCAACTAATATTCATTGAACACTTTCCATTTCCCTACTGATTTGTGAAATTATAATTTTGTTTAGTTTGAATTCTTAAATAACTGTCTATTCTTCCACTTCTTTTTGTAACTAATATGCTATGAACCTTGCAGGTACATGTATAATGTGCTGTTTCTGTTTTAGTGGTAATAATGTATGTCTGAGACCTACTTTTTTCACTTTGAACTTGGGCCCAGCAGGATGAAAACTAGCTTTGTCTTTTATTTGCCGTGCTTGATTCTCTAATAATTTCTATAAGCAGTTAGCTGCTCTCCACATACAGATAGTATCTTCACAGCTAATGAAATCACTTCCTCGGCTCCCCCTAAAAATGCACTCCACATCATTTTAATTAACTTTGCTATAGCATGGTCAAACTCAGTAAAAATTTTTCTCCTGTTTTCTTTTATTTAATATTGCACTTGCCTCCGTCAATTTATCCTGGCAGACTATTAATGCCCTTTTTCCTTTTTTTTTGAATCAGAGTTTTACTCCTTTATCGCTCGGGCTAGAGTGCAGTGGCCTGATCACAACTCACTGCAGCCTCAACCTTCTGGGCTCAGACTATCTTCTGCCTCAGCCTCCCGAGTAGCTGGAATGTACCACCATGCCCAGCTAATATTTTGAGTTTCTGTAGAGAAGAGGTCTTTCTATGTTGCCCAGGCTGGTCTTGAACTCCTGGGCTCAAGCAATCCTCCCAAAGTGCTGAGATTATAGGCACAAGCCTCTGTGTCCAGCTTCCATTCCCTTTTGAAACTCAATTCTCAGTTGTAATCAAATGTATAAGGATATTGCAAGTTGTGCACACTCTTTTCAACAGCACTTCAGAGCACTCCAACAGTGATCAGAGACCATGGCATTGACGTATATTAACATTGCATGCATGTTCTTTACATAACTAAGTGGTGTAGTGACAACTGAATGTGTTTACTTTGGCGGATTTTAGGTATGTTCCCTAGATACTTTGACATTTTAGGTATGTTCCCTAGATACTTTGAGGTTTTAATGTTCAAGATGAGAACAGCTTCCTGCCTAATGCCCTGATGTCATGGGATTTGCCAACTTTCTGTGCATACAATGACCATAGGTTTTCTTCCTATATCACATAGTCATCAGCCTAAAATACAATAGATTCCCTACCAATTCCCAACATTCAGTTATGATGTTTGTGTCCTAAATTCCAATTTGTCATAAGTCAGTCTTTTAAATCAAACTTAGAGAAGTTTCCTCAGGCAATCCACAGATTGTACCAGCATAAGCAAATTAACAAGAAAATCAAAGATGTTATGAAGGATTACAGGCATGAGCCACCATGCCCAGCCTCAATTCACTTCTGAAACTAAATTCTCAGTAGTAATCAAATGTATAATGATAGCATATCATTCGAGATGTTATGAAAGGTAAAAAATATTTCTTCCTTTGTACTATCAATATTTAAATGTTAATGCATTGTGTTTGCATCTTAAAGTCACACTGATCTTTAAAAACTACAAAAAATTTTAATTAAGAGTTTTTTTAAAGTATCATTTCTACTGTTTTCTTCTTTTTTTCTTCTTAAAGATGTGGGGTAAAATTCAGGGTTAGGTATACAAATGTTCATTATGCAGGTACCCTTGTTGATGAGGTGTGTCCCTCCCTCCCCTGGCAGTTTCCCTCAACTGCCATCAATCCCTTTCTGATTGTATTATAATAATTGTTCAAGGTCTGCTTGTGAGTGAGAATATATGGTACTCTGTTCTTTGTTTCTGCAATAGATCCCTGAGTATGATAGACTCTAAATCCATCCAAGTTGCTGCAAAGTCCATATGTTGTCCTTCTTTAGGGCTGCATAATATTCCATTGTGTATATGTCCCATGTTTTTTATCCAGCCCAGTTTTGATGGGTAGCATGGTTGGTTCTGTGTTTTTGCTATTGTGAATAGAGCTGCAACAAACATGTATGTGCAGGTATCTTTTTTGTAGAATGATTTGAGTTCCTCTGGGTATATTCCCAATAGGTGGATTGTTGGGTCATATGGAAGGTCAATTTCTAGTTCTTTCAGAAATCTCCACACTGTCTTCCAAAGAGGTTGCACAAGTTTACATTCCCACAGCTGTGTAGAAGCATTCCTTTTTCTCCGCATCCTTGACAGCATCTGTTGTTGTTTGTTGAACAGGATATTGTTGAATTGATGGCCATTCTTACTGGGGTTAGGTGGTATCTCAATGTGGTTTTGATTTGCATTTCTCTGATGATAAGTGAGGCTGAGCACTTTTTCATGTGTCTGTTGGCTGCCCATATATCTTCTTTTGAGAAGTGTCTATTCATGTCTTTTGTCTACTTTTTTAATGGGGCTGATTGTTTTTTTTTCCTTTCAGTGTGTTTGAGTTCCTTGTAGATACTAGATATTAAGCCTTTGTCACATGTACAGTCAGCAAACATTTTTTCCCATTCTGTGAGCTGTCTTCCTGCTCTCTTGATGGTTTCTTTTGCTTTTTGCAGAAGCTTTTCAGTTTGATGAGGTCCCACTTGTCTATCTTATTTCTTATGGTATGTGCACTTAGGGTTTTGAATTGGTTGCCAGTTCCAATTTCCATAAGGATGTCACCTTCATTTTCTAAGATTCATTTCTACTGTTTTCAACTCAATTTCCTAGCCTTTGTAGGTCTTGAAACTTTCCTGTGGGCTGTGTGGACTACATTAGGTTGGCAACGCTCTCTCTTAACTCCTATTGGCACTGTTTTCCCTTCCCTTTAACATGGTTCCTGTTCATACTCAGTGCCTATTCATGGCATGTCTGGCTGCCCTAAAGCATAGCCAAACCCTATTCTTTTTCTGTTTGGTTTTGCTGAATGCCACTCAAGATCCTGTGATGAGACAACTGTACATGGTAGTGATTTCTAGGTTGTCTGAGTATGGGTTGCATTACTGAAATCTAGGTTCCATTCCTTGATAGACATATCAGTGTTCTGGTGACTTAGAAACTCTGATATTAACCCCTGATATCTATATTTTTTTCTTATCTGAAAGCTGCTAAAAAGGCATGCACATCATTAGACCACAAAAGAAAAACAGGGAATAGAAATGTAAGACTCCAAAAAAAAAAAAAAAAAAGATGTGTAGGGCTCATTTAGACTTTAAAGACTAGTCTAAGTGATTGTGGCAGTACAGCATATTTTATAACCTCTCAAGAAGCGACAGACCTGTAGAGCAGAACACCAAAGCACTATTCTGCTGCAACAAACAGGATATTGTAGCTGAGTTTAAAACCCCCTGATGTTCCTGCACACTAAAACACACTAGATTTAAATGGGATCTTTGTGATTCCACATACCCTGAAGAAGCAGTTTTTCTCTGTGTGAAACCACATGCATTTTCATAGAAGATTCAGGGATAAAAACACATCCGGGCAAGATATAAAAGTGAAATGTATAGACAAAATCCTTAAGAGTTCAAAGACTTTTTTCTGCTTTTTTCCTTTTCCTCTTTGAGCTCAATTATCCCTTAATGCCGTGGAGTGAATAGGTCAAGCGTTTGACTGAACAGAATAGTAAAGTCGGCCAGGAAAATGTCTTTATCACACATAAAAAAATTGAATACTATTCTGAGTTGTCACAACTATCAGATCATAAGATCTAATGCAACTTGATTAGAAGTTTATTTATTTATTTTTTCTATTTTGCTCATTTTGGTGTTGGTTTTTCTTTGAGAAAACAGCCTTGGAATTCTATTTTTATGGTGTGATGTATGTGCATATGTGTATATATACATAAACATATTTATCTATACTCTATAAGATATTTCTCAAAATTTTATTTTCATTTTTGTATGCTTTAATATCTCGCCCTTTACTTTCCCCCCAGATTTTCAACATATTAAAGTTACAGTATTGCAGTTTTACTATAGTATGTACTTCAAATGTACTTAAGGGAATGATCATTTTAATAAAATTTAGCAAAGGGATGGATGCTTTTAATAAGTATGTAGAAATTAAAAGGAAATGCTGTAAGTTTTAAAAGTACTGAACTTTGAAGTATAAAATCATTCTATGGGGCTATGTTGTTCATGGGCACTATAGCCTGAGGCATGGTGGTAGCCTCTCAGCCAGACACAGCCCATGGCTCTGATAGGAGGATTTGGAATCTGGCATTAGGTCTGAGGGTGAGCTGCAAAGAACTGATCTAGAGCAGATCTTACTGAACCCTGTGGGATAGGCCAGGGATGGTATCACATAATTGCCTCATCCACAATGGAGAAAACAGTCAACATTGGAGTTTCCATTCCAGCAGGAGAAATGCAGCAATGGGGAATTCCAGCAGCCATCAATACCTGGGAATCAAGCAAAGAAAGACTTGCCGTCTACTCTAGGCCAACATGATACATGATGTTGATTGTGGAATCACGCTCAGTGTTGGAAAAGAAAAATATTGTGAAGAATATACCTTGGGAGTTGTGCTACCCACAACTATCTTCATGGAACTAGGGTTTTGATCATTTAGGCCAGATTTAGAAGTAAGAGTTAGTCCTCTTCAGTGACAACATGAGGGGGTAAATGAAATTATACTTCAGGGGCAATTTAATTATTAGTTGTCCCTAGATATAGGTAAAGATCCCAGGACTTGTTCCTAAATGGTTGGTGAGTAAGGTAGGGAAGCAGGAGGAACTGAGTTTTTTGAAGGTGACTTCCTTTGTGAGTCATCACTAGATGGAAGCCCGAAAACCTTTGACCCTTTTATTCTAAAATTAGGGACGAATGGAAACAGTAGGTGGGATGCTTCAAGGGATCCAGGCATGAGAAAACTGGTGCAGAGGGAAATAAGTGTATGTAGACTCAATGCTTAGCTTTTTGCAATTATTTATTATATGCTTCAATTGTCACAAAGAAGTAGATGTTTTTAACCTCATTTTTTCAGGTGAGGAAAATGGTGCTTGGAAAAATTAATTCATTTTCTCCCAAATCTTGCAGCAAATAAATACCTTAAGTGCCAGACAGATCCCAGATGTCAGGTTCCAAAGCACATGCTGCTTCTCTTTCTGGTCTATACCACAGCGTAATATGTGATTCTGGTAGTATTTTTAAATTAAATTGTAGGACAGATAATAAACCAAATTTGGACCCATCTGATTTAAAAAGAAAGGAGAGTAAAGTTGAGGAAAAAAATCATCATAGCTAACTTCCTGAAGAGTGTTATATACAGACAATATACTAAGTACTTAAAATGCAGCAACTTTTAAAATCTTCTAAACAATACCAGATGAAGATGATTAGAACCCCTTTTGTGAAATGGAAAAAGTGAGACTTAAGAAAGAAGAAAGAGCAGACTCTAGACAATTGCAATGTGGTTTATACTGTAGCAAGGTCTCCAATAATAAGATCATGGGAAGAAGGACAGAACAGTAGAATTATGAAGTGCTCAAACCATCTATAGTACTAATATCTCCAATTATCAAATAGCATCAAAGCAGGTGTTTAAGTCCTAGGTGTCTTCAGCAGGAATCACTTGTAAGAGTGGAAGAGAGGTGAGGTAGTTCTCCGAAACCCACTGTGTTGTATGGTTGCCTAGTTTGGAATTAGTAGCTCTAACATCTCCTCAAATTGAGTTTTTTCCACTGCAGTCACAGAGAGAACCCAAGAGCATAAATGAAAGGAAAAACTGAAAAGGAAGGCTACTGAGGTGTTAATGAGAACAAGTACAAAAAGTGGGCAGTACATAATGGCCTTTGGATGTCATTTCTGCTTTGCTAAACAGTGAGGTCAAAGACCTGCTTGGATGATGCCCACACACCACAGAAAGATCAATTTTCCCTTGTTTTAATGTGGAATAATAATAAACTGAACGTATCAGGTTCCAGAACAAGGAGAAGAAAACACCTTATCAGAGATGGTTTTTAACATTTGATCTCCAGATCAGCTAAAAATGAATGTTATTAAAATAGAAAGGGCATATTTCAGTAAAACTGACATTTTAAAATGTCAGCGGTTAATGAAAGCTATATTCACTCTTATTGATTATTCCTTTTTTAGGAGGTACTTGGGATGAAATTAAATTGTCATGACATACTTCTTGGTCAACTAAATACAACATGACCTTTGTGTTTAGTAAAAATTGACAAAATCAAATTATAACTTTGCCATATAGTCTGAGTTATCAAAATATGAAGTCAGATACATGTTATAACCATCAAAATTTAAAATTTTGAATTCTAATTTCAAACATTAGAAGTGTCATTAAAAAGACAAGACTGAATTTTTATGGTGTTCATTTCTTCAGTGTACACGGTTACTATAGTTTGTCCACATCTGAATTAATGATGTCCCATAGTAGCAAATAATAGAAAGTTCCTCTTGGATACTTTCATGGGTTGTTGGTCATGAACAAGTAGAAAACGCATAGTTTTTTAATGAGTGCTTGTTGTAGATTGATAACTGTGAGGTTATGTTTGCACTTATGAAGTTGCTATATTATTGGTAGTTGTCTCTAAAAGGTAAGCATTTGCTTTGAAGATAAAACATGTTAGAAGTAAAGATACAAATGAAAAAGTAAAGAAAAACAGTGGAAGGAGAAGAAGGACGTGAGTGTCATAGCTCAGAGGCTGTGTCAGTGAAGGTGGTAGCCAGACAGATGTGAAGGCAGTAGGGATTAGGTGTCTCAGTAAGACAGAGATCTATTGATGGGTGGGAAAAAAGGGAACCAATAATGAAAGAACCCAGAGCAGCCCTACAGGTAGAAAGAATGGAATGAACAGAAGTTTTCACTACACGTAATACCTTAGAGGCCCATGATGACCAAACCACAATACTGTGTGTGTGTTTGTGTGTGTGTGTGTGTGTGTGTGTGTGTGTGTGCGCGCGTGCGCGCACGTGTGTGTAGACATTTATAGTAAGAGTAATCCCCTTGTACCTCTAGAGAATAATCATATTTCTCTGACATTAACAATAATTCTCCATATATTTTATGTCCATACTTATGGATATCCGCAGTATCCATAATGTGGTCAAAAGTCTCACTCTCATCTAATAAACAATCTTCTTGTTTGTGGCTGCTATTGTTCTTGTGGCTGTTTTCACTTTTGTCCCTTTCATTCCTCTTCATATTAGATGATTACTAATAGATTCAGTGCCTGGACCATTTCATGACAAAAATCAAACATCTGAAAAAATAATCATATGAAAACTGACAGAATAGTAATGTACACAAAGCAACATCACATTCACTGATAATTGGATAAATACCTGCTGATTGCCATTCTTAGAGATTCATTGAAGCATTTCTGTGTGCACGTGAGTAATATTACACGTTTGTCTCTTCTTATTTAAATGCTGTACTTGGGTCTGCATGTAGTGCTGAATGAATATTAATGGGATGAATGAAATAAATGTTTGCAGAAACCAATCATATTTTAATGTGTAATGGAAGTGTATTGTTTATTTATTCATAATCAATCATGGTGCCTGCTCTATAGAGACACTGTCAGAAGTACTAGGGACAAACAGGCAAATAAAATACAGTGTCTGTTCGTCATGAGTTTATAGTCTAGTGAAAGGGCCAAGCACATAAAAAGACAATTACAAGTCAGGTTAACAATCACTATGATGGCTCCATGTCCACAGTGGTCCCCTAATGCTGTTGGCTAGGCAGGGCTTCCAAAAGGAGTCTTGTAAATGCTGAGAGAGGAAGAGAGGTGATTCAGATGGAGAATTAGTTATTAATAAAAGTTCAGAAGAAATTGCAAGAGAGAAAAAGCAAAGATGAGATTATGAAGACAGAGGGAAGGAGGATCAGATCATTAAAGAGTTTTTTTTTTAATCTTGAAGTTTACAGGAAGTGCCCTGAATAGGTCTGAACTTTGGAAAGATGTCTCTTGCTACAGCTTGGAGAATGGGTTGGGACAGGGCAAAGATAGAACCAGAAAACTATTGAAGAGGTGATTACAGTAATTCAGTCAGGAAATGAATTATTGAGCTAAAGTAGTGGCAAGGGATAGAAAAAGCAAGCTCTGCAGGGCTGGTTGTATGGGAAGGGGAATGTTAAATATTCCAGGATTTTCAGCTTGAGCAGCAAGGTGTGTGGGACTGCTGGTCACTAAGTGAGAGAAGGTTTCAGGAGGACACTGATTTGGGAGAGAGATTCTTTATTGACCTAGAAAGCACTGAACATGTTTCAATACTAGTTCTGAAGAACTAGTTGAAAGGAAAAACATTAAAAAATATTATTAGCCGGGCTTGGTGGCTCAGCCTGTAATCCCGCGCCTTTGGGAGGCTGAGGTGAGTGGATTGCCTGAGCCCGCGGGTTCGAGACCCGCCTGGGCAGCGAGACCTCATCTCTACAATAAATCAAAAAATCAGCTGGGCGTGGTAGCGCATGCCTGTAATTCTGGCTACTTGGAAGGCTGAGGCGGAAGGATCGCCGGAGCCCAGCAGGTTGAGGCTGCGGTGGCCAGGAGCAGCCACTGTACTCCAGTCTGGGCGACAGAGTGAGACTCCAACTCAAAAAATATATATATTATTGAATAACTGCTCTTAAAATAAAATAACCTTACTTTTTAGAGATAGATCTGCATTTTCTTATATTTACATTCCTTCCTTCTGCTTTCCTTCCCTCTCTTTCTCATTTCCTCTCTTTCCCTCCTTTCTTCCCTCCCTTTCTTCTTTCTTCCTCATCTTTCTATAGAGAAGATCAATCATATGCTTATCTCATAGCATGATTTATAAACTTCTGACTATAAAGATTAAGCACATACAAACATTAGCCTGAGTGTATTTACCATAGCTCATTGTTATACAGATGAGAGTACCAGAGTTCAAAATGGCAGCGGATAGTGCCCTGTCCAGTATTCGTCTCATAGCAACATATAGCCCATAGCATTGGAGCTCAGAGGACGTAAGACTACATTAACATAACTTTAGAAGAATGAATTAACAATATTGATTCTATAATATTTTCATGATTATATTTTCAGAATTTTTGATTGCCTATAAAGTGATTTCCTTTACAAAAGAAAAGTAGGGTATAATTCAAAATTTAAAAATAATTCACTCATTTTCAAAGAAGAACAAATGGTATATCATCAGGATACGTATTTCAATATGAATAATATATGAAAGATTGGAAATGATTTTTTATGTCTTAAGGTGCATAGAATAAATTTGCTCTAGAGAGATCTTGAAACAGAACCTAAATGAATTATCAGTTGGACAATACAATTTAAACTCTTTTTGGAGGCCTAAGTTTTCACAGTCTTTGAAATAACATGAATTTAGTCTGTCATTTCATAATTGTTGTGCAACTTTTTGATTAAGTGCACATTTAGTATACTGTCAAAAAATACCACATTTTATAATTACTGAAGAAAGTACAACATGATTGGAAGAAACTACTCGATTTAATGTTTTAACATAGTACAAGAAAATCAGTTACCATCCTTATAATAAACCAGGTTTAATTGTTAATTCTAAAATAAATACTCACATCTGCTGTAGTTTGAACCAGCATTAGATATTTAGTTTGAACTTAAACTTGTTCTGGATTGGTCAATGTCTGCTTGTTGCCTGGCAGTGCATTTTAAATGTCTGTGTTTTCTGCTTCATTTCAAATATTGTGTGAGTGCATTTTATTGAAAAATTATTGTTATAAAATATTTTGAGACCAATAGATTATGATATATGAGTATAGGATCACCTAGAATGGGGCTCTGTTTTACAGTTGAAGAAATCTTTTGGTAACGACAAACTTATCAAAACATTTAAATCCCAATTTTTTGTGTCATAACCCAAAAATTTTATGAAAGCTTGTTATTTTTCTATATCCTCTAAGGTGAAAATACAGACTAATCATATTAAGTACATGTAGCTTAATGCCTGTGAACTTTCAAAGAAAAACACTGGCCAAATAGTTAGTGTAACAAGAAATAAGTATAGAAAGGATAAATGGATATTTATTTGCTAGTCTAATCATTAATAATTCATTTGAGCTTAGTAGTGGAATTTGCTAATAGTAAGACATTATTTGGGAAGGTTGACCACAAATTCTCACTAGTACAGTACTTCCATTTATCTTGTTTAGATGCTTAGTTCTTAATACTGTGGCGTGTGAGTCCTCTTTGATAGATATGTCTAGACAACTGTAGTATACAACATGTAGAACATACCTGGTCAACTTTCTCCCCAGCATCCTATGATCAGTCACTTCTAAGAATGTTGTTCCTTTGGGTACCAGACTTTTCCAGTAGTTATGTTATACATGATTCATTTTGTTTATTTTTTTAATTTCAAAGATGTAGGGTACAATTCAGGGTTAGATATATATGTGGTTATCGTACAGGTAAAGTTTGGGCCTCCCTTTGGTTGCCTTCACCTGGTTTGAGATTGGTACCCTTTTTGATGTTACATACCCCCCACAAAATTCATTTTATAATCACCTTAACTGGGTACTTTTCAGATTCTCCCTATCAGCTGACTCTCTAGTCCACAGATGGAAACTTACCAGAAATGTTAGTTTCATTTCCTTACAAATGAAGTTTGTAGGGAGCCCCAGCTTTAGTTAGCCTTCTTCTGAGAATTATGTACACATATATTTTTCTTCAGAAACAGTAGGAGTGCACAAGGGCTAAACTGTTGCATTCATGTTGCATTTCAAAATCCAGTCAACGTGACAGAACATAAAATCAGTCAAATGACCCTTTAGGCTTGTTTTGGACACCCTTCACTTCTTGCTTCAGAGTCCCTTTAATGTCAGTCAGCGACATTTATTGAGTGCCCACTTTGTGCTGGCCATTGTGTAGAGTAGCCTTCAGAAAGCTCCCCAAGTCATTAGCGTTCTTTATTAAAGAATGTTGTCCTTTATATACCAGAAGTCAAGAGGCAGCAGTCTAGAATGAAAATAATAGCTGGAAGGAATGTAAAATTAAACTGGTTAATTAATGTTTGTGGGCACATGAATAGCTTGGCAATATTCATTTTGATTAATTTGTGTAAAGCGTAAACAGTAAAAATCATTTACACTGACCTCAATTAGAAAAGTTATGCCCAGTGTTAATATGGGAAATCTAGTGTAGATCCATACATTATGCAACAGTTTTCCTGATTGATCAATTATATAACAGGTCCAACTGGTAAAAATCATTATTTAACTTTTGGTCAAATAAATTGTATTGAATGTTCTCAAACATGGAAGAAAAGTGCATGCCGCCTGGCTTATTGCACAGAATGTTCCAGTTTTATTTCCACAGGTCAGTAATTCCCAAAGGCAGAAGAACTTGTCCTTGGTTTCATGTTATATGTGGGCATTGAGAATTTTGCATGTAATAGGGATAACTGAGCATTAGTTTAATTAAATAAATACATTTGACTGAAACAATCAGTGTTGAATTATAGCTACATGATTAAAAAATAGAAAGGGGAGGGGATAGAATGGTAGATAGCAATTTAAACAGATTTCTAAATTCAGCAAAGTAACATAAATCTTCCATGATTTGAAAAATGCAAAATGTTAACTAAATATTATATTAGGACAGTTTTATTTTTTGTAGATGATAGTTTACGTTAAGGGAAACTCTACATTGTTTAAAATCTGAATAAACCTTATAACTTGGAGGAGAGGAAAAAAAGTAAATATCATGATTCTGAGTGAAACATTCTGATTTGCTGTTTTAAGAACTTGTGACAAAATATGTTTTTTAGTATTTTTCATGATAGCACTCATCCTTTAAGAACAAATTAACCAAAACATTTGAGGAAAAAAACAAAAACAAAAAACACACTAGCTTCTGCAGTTGATTTGCAAAGATTTGTCTTAGAAAACCCTATTAAGTTGTTCTGCAAAGTCAGTTTGAGAGAGGAAGACTATTTCTAGATTAAAGTTATTTTATAATTTTTGGGGGTTTTTTTGAGTTGAAGTCTCACTCTGTCCCTCAGCCTGGAGTGCAATGGTGCAATCGTATTTCACCACAACCTTGACCTCCTGTGCTCAAGTGATCCTCTTGTCTCGACCTCCCAAATTGCTGGGATTACAGGCATGAGTACCACACCTAGCCCATTTTACAATTGTGAGGTGTAGAAAGCTGTGACAGTGTGGTTTCCAAAATGTGTCAAGTTTATCAGTGGAACTAATACTCAGGAAAGGTGAAGCAAAAGCCAAATGGTTCTCTTTTTGAAAAAGAGTTCCTGGATACCAAGCACTATTGAACAAAACCAGGCCACAGAGCCAGAGATGATGGAAGACCAAGTAATTCTACTTGGAAGACCAAGTAATTTTTTTTCATGCAAATAGGCTAAATAGACAGTTAGCTACCACTACCACCCCAGATTAGGTATATGTTCAGATGTTACGAATTCTGTGTGATAGAAGCGAAAAACTTCAAAACTAGAAGGAATATAGCAATCTCTTATTAAAAATTAAATAAAAATGGAAGACTTGATTTGATAAAGTTTAGACAAGTCCACACAGGCAAATTGGTAGTAGAACCCAAATCTGAGATTCGTAACTCCTTTTTTAAAACTTCATTTCAGGAGCTGTGATCTAATTCTTTAAGTTAAATTATAGAACTGAGACAGTTATTTCTCCTCCAGTCCTCCAAGATGTTTGTTTCCTGTTGGTTCTGTAATCATTACTTCTGATTCAAAAGGGGAAATTTTAAATTGCAATGAAGTAATTTTTAGATTTGCTGTTATCGGGGCTTCAGCACAACTTTCTGAAGATTATATCTGAGAGGCCAGCCTTTTTTCTCAGTTCTTAATCGCTTTTCTTTTAGGATGAATTTGAAGCACACCAATACAGATGAAATAATAATAGTAAAAGTGCCTGGGAATTTAAGAAGATATGGCAAATATGTCACACCACGCGGGCTTTGAATTTCACTTTCTAAATCATGTATCAAATTCAAGTATCCTGCTCTAAGTGTGGTCAAACATACAAATATTTGCTTTCTGAGTAATTTGCCCTAATGACTTTGAAGCATTTTTGAGGAACACTGGTGACATTGTTCTGCCCTGGCAGAAAGCATATCCCTTGTCAGATGTCCACAGAGATCCCAACTGTCTACGGGCACATTATTAAGGCATGGTGCTGCCCAGTATTTGTTAACCTTGCCTTCTACTTGACAGAATGTTATATATATAGGTTGTAACATCACCCAAGCTTTTGTGACAAACCTGTCTGGCAGCCACTGTTAGTTAACCATTAGGAGATAGAACTTGTTTAACTTCTGAATTAATGTCCTCTTCTGCAGACCTTCACACCTTTGTTTTTTATTTGCAAGTATCAGATCATTGGCAAAGTTTGGAGTGATCACAAAAAAGAACCTATTCATTAAAAATTCTGTTTTCACAGCTATGATATCTTCCAGGCTGATAATTTAAATCTGTTCAGTCAGAAAATAGGAAATTTCTGACTTCCCAGAATCATCAGGCATTTGTGTTTGTCTTTCTTTTGCCCTTTCTTGTTTGGGCATTTAGCTTCAGCAGTGGGGTCCAGGGATCACTATGTGGTATATTTGGGGCAGCCCTAATCATAGGAATAGGGATATTATATTCAACAGGGAGAAAATTTTTTTATGGGAGAAATAATGGGAAGATTTCCCTGATATGAAGAAAAGAGAAAGGGATAGAAGACCAATGGCTAGTCATTTAGAAAAAGTATCTTCCAAGACTTGTCAGCATGTTACTTTTTTTGGTTCAACTTTCAGTGTTTTTGTTTTTTACTTTTTTGTAAAAGGTGAAAGATTTATATGATCTGAAGAGAAACCAGAGTATGTTTTTTACTTTTTAACAAAGCACTCTAATTTCTTTTCTAGGAAAATTCACTCCAAATGGTGTTACTCTTTTTTTCAAAGACTAAAAAGGGTGTTTATTGCAAATCTGGAAAAGAAATTAAAGATTTGTTGTGTTTAAAGATGTTTGAAATTATTAAATCTATGACTGTTAATGTGAAAAAAGAGAAGTTTAGGCCAGTGTAGACCAGTTAACGATTGATTTTATAAATTGTACCCCTATCTGTGACTGCCTTTCATCCATTTACTTCACAAACATCCAGTACTAGTGTGCATATTTAAGTGTGTGAAGAGGTCGGTGAGAGAGAACAGGCACATCACGCAAAAGCTGATCGCAGTCCCAACCTCGTTCAAATCGATATTAGAACAAATAAAGGGGCTAACAAAGACTTACAGAAGAAAGTGAATTTTAATATCAGCTTTGAAGGAACAATGAACATGGTAGAGGAAAGGCATGCATGCTTGACTGAGGCAGAAGCAAATTCAGAGGCATGGCGGTCAAATGGGTAATGTATTAATGAGACAGAAAGATGCCAGGAAACAATTCGAGCTGTTAAAACACAGCAAAATTATTCATCTAGCACGTAGGGACATCTTCCCAATCTGCAGTGGTTAAATATTCCTTTTCCTTGTGTGAGTACAGTTTCAGATCTCACCTCCAGAATTAAGTGGGGAGACTAGAGATAATTTTTAGGGTTTGCACCCAGTGTTTTCAGTTGCATAATTCTGTATTAAAGATTCTGTTAAATTTTTACATTCTAAAACTCGTAAATCAATTCCAAAGGTTGTGGGGGGAGCACCTCTTTAAACAGCTGCAAAAATCTTGGTTTACATTCTTTTTGTTTGTTTGTTTGTTTATATTCTGAATAAAATATATCCTATATATTCAGGGAGAAGCACTCATTATAAGATTTTGTGGATCACAGACCTTCTCCAGGCTCTAAGAACCTTAGAGAAGACAACAGAAAAGCTAAAGTCACATCCTTCTATATCAGTTTGTAAACACATCATTAAGCATCATAGCTTACTTAATTTCTCCAGCACATGGTTAAAGTATGTGGAACATTTTAAAATAAATCACTGTATTATGATGAACTGTTAGTCTATGTAAAATTATTCAGGCAACATAAAAGGCTTTTCTTGATTTATCTCAGTCAAGAGTCTAACTTGTTATTGATATGAAAGCATTGTATTTATGAATACTTAAAGCTTTAATTTTGAAAATGTTTAGATTATATTTCTTTCTAACAAGAATAGAGAAACGTGTCCCCATCTTATTGTTGTCATGATATTTTTGCTTCAGTCAGTTTTTTTTTAATGGTTTCAAAAATATCTTCACCTATAGCTGGGCAGTTAAAATAATTTCACAGAATACTGATAATGCTCCTCAGGAACTGGTGTGTGGGTATAGGATCTTTATAGTAAGTAACATATTTAAGGCTCACACACTCTGGAATGAAGAGTTATTCAGAACCAGATTGGTAAAAAAGCAGTGTGGGGCCCTCTGGAAAGCAACAACCCAAAAATGTCTTTTTCAGATTTGAGTGTGTAGTTTTGCAAATTCAAATCTGAGAATGGTATTTCATAATGCCATTTTTATTTTTTTTAAATGACAAATTCTTTTTAGTTTTAAAAAATAGTGACAAATTGGAAAGTGAATTCTAGTCCTTCAAATATAGTGTGGTTAATTTCTTTTTTTTTTGAATTGGAGTCTTACTCTGTCGCCCAGACTGGAGTGCAGTGGCCGCTCCCGGCCACCGCAGCCTCGACCTGCTGGGCTCCGGCGATCCTTCCGCCTCAGCCTTCCCAGTAGCCGGAATTACAGGCATGCACTACCACGCCCAGCTGATTTTTTGATTTATTGTAGAGATGAGGTATCACTGCCCAGGCAGGTCTCGAACCCACGGGCTCAGGCAATCCACTCACCTCAGCCTCCCAAAGGTGCGAGATTACAGGCTGAGCCACCGAGCCCGGCTGGTTAATTTCTAAATATATTCTACATCCTGTTTTCCTCAAAAGATTGCTTCCAATTCAATATATTTTTGAATATTTAATATATAACATGTGAATAGATGATATAAAAACCAAACTCTGAACCCTTATTGAGTAACATATATACACATACAAAAAGAGCATACACACACACACACACACACACACACACACACACACATACACACACACATACAAAACAAATAACAAATAAGGAATGATAAGAGTATTATGCATATAATTATATATGTAAATATATACGTAGATATACATATATGTACGTATTACATATGTACATATATATATTTTTAAAGGAAACCCTAATGGGGAGAATAAAGTTTAATCCATAATAATCCATCAGAAAGCCTTGTTTTTTTCATAATTGGCTTCATACACATTTGCTGTGTTCATCTCAGTGGGAAACAATTTCTTTCAAATATCTGTAATATGATTTCAAAGATTGAATGGTGTTGAAAGCCTTCTTGATGATCTTTCTAAAGCTGGGGAAAACATCAAAATATTAGAAGCTAAAAAGAATGATAAATACATAAGAATGTTTGTTCTTTGTTACACAGTCATGAATAATGACAACCTGTACAAAATTTATAAAAACCAAAAATTTTATACCAGTGTCCAATGGATATTGCATGCTAAAAGGCTAACTCATTGTTTTCTGTAGATAACAATGAAAAAGAGAGTATATATGTAAACCAAGTAGATGCCACTTGGTTTAAGTAATAACAGAAATAATTTTTATCTGTTCTGCTGATAAAGCAGAGTCACTAACAGATTTAGTGTTTTGTGTGAATTGAAAGACAGAGTGGAGAGAAATCAAAGGAGTAAAAGGCATTCATTGGATAATGCAAAAATTCTCATATGTAGAGACATTTTGCACAGCAGGAACTTAAGTCCACGTGTAAGGCAGGCTGCTTGCATGGTGAAAAACAAAACAACACCGCCCCCTCCCCTCTCTTGGTTGGCCTCACCCCCCTCACTCCATTGACATGCATAGCTGGCCTGGTAGGTGTAAAAATAGACTGGCAGCGCCTGAACTGGAAATGGTCACTGAATGCAGCCTGCAGTTGCCGGGGTTTTGAGTTCTCTCTGACACCAGCAAACCAGCAGATGGAGAAAACTGGTGAGGGGCGTTTAGGGGAACTGAACAGAGGAGCCCAGGATCATCTTGATGAATTGCCCACATTAGTGTACCCCTGGGAGCCCTGGACAGAGTGCAGAGGGCAAGGACAGGCTTACTGACAGCAGGAACTGTAGAGCTGAGATGGGGAACGCAGCTCTCTGCTCATCTTGCCATGCGGATAAGAGCATAAGAGCACAAGGAAACATGCAGGAATTGGATAAAGCCCCAGACTACTATGGCTGTAACGGTGAAGACGTCAAAGAACCTGGGGTGCGGGTAAGTTTTAGGCCACAAACCAGGGGGAAGCGAGGATGGTGGCATAAGAATCAGCAATAGCCCTCATTGGTCAAGCCTCTAGACTTCCTGGAAGGAAGTTGATAGAATAAAACCAGTGTGATCAAACCACCTGACCACCCTGGTTCAGCGGCATGCTGTTGCTTCTTCTTAATGCCACACAATGCCACTTGTTTGTTTCTTCTCAGTTGTCTCTGACTATGAACTGACAGTTGGGAATGGGCAATGACATTGTCTCTTTAATGTGAAATTTTGTCCAAAAGTGAACATGTATATTATTATATTGTTATAGAGTGACTTTCAGCAATGTTGCAGAGATTCACTTACATTTAGGCTGTCAAGTTCTCTTGCTTATTTATATATTCATGGATAGTTAATTTTTTACTAGGTTCCAGAGCATTTTTTAAAGTATATACTAACTTAGAATCCCAGTTCCAGCCTATAAAGATGTGTTACTTCCAATGCTTGACTAACGTCGATGAAAAGACCTTTAAATATTGTTCTGATAATAATAATAGTTTGTGAGAAGGTTTAAGAATAGAGCAATCACATATTTAAGTTGACTTTCAGATTTTAATAATTCATAGGCATGTTGTGTTCCTTAAAATGGGTACAAAGGCTTATTGTGACTTTGTGTGTGTGTGTGTGTGTGTGTGTGTGTGTGTGTGACCAGGAATCTCTTTCTGAAATATTTTCATATTTGCTGGAGAATAAAGTTTATCTTTGATCTGTCAGATCCAGGAATTTGACCTTATTGTGAGTTATTTATTTCAGTCTGAAACCACGAAACTAGGATATGTAGGATTTCTGAGTAAGAGAAGCAGAGGCGTTTGTACTTGTTATGTGCTTGCCGGGTGGTTCCTGGAGTGAGAACAGAGTCTGAGGCATGGGAGGTGGTGCCCTCGTCTCTGGCTTTTATTCTGAACTGGATGAATTTCATCATTTCTTAGCTTTAAAGTTCTGTCAGACCAGAGTGAAACTGAAACCAAAACTAAGAATTTGTCAATAAACACAACCTGCAGATCAAATATTTGCAGTTTGCAGTGAAGGGGAAGTGAAAAAGAGGACAGTGATTCTGGAATGGAAGTCACCACAGTCAAGGAAGAAACAGAAAGCAATCCCTGGAGAAGGGAGTCACCTGCTTTGACAAGTGCACACATGAGGTTTGTAACCGTGAGCAGTCACATTTGTCCCTCTGGATTATGGTTTATATCACTCACATCCACCGGGAGAGCCACTGCAGTTCTCAGAGTGGTCACTTCTAATGCAGCTTTCTGAACTGGGGGGGGCAAAAAAGGTGAATAGTAACTCTACATGTTTGTGTTGTTGCAGTATAAAAATTTGTTCTCTAAGAACTAATAATCTACTTTAAAAGGTCGTTTCTGTGTCCATTAATATTTGTTATTAATTTAGAATTTAGACAATGCTTTTAAATGTTAGTTAATTTATTCAGTCTTTTAAATTATACAAATATACATTTTTTCACCTTTTAAAGATTATTAAGGAAAATGTAACACATGCAAAGAAATGAGAGGTGCCTTAAGAGTTTAATATATAAAAGTATATGTTGTAGATGTAGAGGACAGAAGTGATGATATCTTGATGAGTTCATAGGTTCTTTTCAATAAAGAAGAACAAGTGTCAATGTGATATTGAGGCCCAAGGATTGTAGGGAAAAAATCATTTAAAACTTAACATTTCAGAAAACGATTCAAAATAAATATTCAGCAGTAATATCATTGCCTTGTTAACATCTTTCTATCTCTATTAACATAGGTATTGACCCTGAAAAACATAAGTTGATTTTTAAAAAGATACAATCTGATGTCTCTGGATTAATTAATATATATATAACCGGTTAGTCATTAAATAAAATCTTCTGCTAAAGATTTTCTAGATTGAAGCATATAATGATTGTTGAGTCAAAGAAAAGATATGGCAAAGGTTGAAATGGACCTATTCTCTACTGCTGAAGTAATATTTTGCTCAGAATTTCTCCACTTTTGTCCATGGGGTCCCCAAAAAGTTAATTTTTAACTTAATGCCAATAATGGTTTAAGCAGAATAGGTGGTTCTAGATAGTTTGGGAAACTCAAGTAATCTATCATCTTTCTATACTTTTAAATGGGTATTATAGGACTGAAGTCACTCACTCCCTAAATCATCTAAATAAATGCATTGCTTCATTATTCACTTCGCAGCATTCATGCTTGTCACAATTAATGTTAAATAATTAAGAGTTTCAAAACATTTATTTATAATATTCTTTGCTTCAGGAGGGAAAACAGAAATAGAGATCTTGGCATTTTTTAGAGTTTGTTGTGTTGTTGAACCAACAGTTTCAAATAAATAAACTTTCCAGTTTTACTCATAGTCAGAATTAAGCTAATGAAAAACACAAATTTAAGATACTAAAACTATTTGATTTCGTGTAAATTAATATTCCTTTATTTTCCATAAGTTTTGTTTAAAGTTTAGAATATTTTGACTTTATTTATATAGATAAGTACAGCAGTAAGAAAAAAAAACAGGAATTGTGTTGGAAATAAGCAAACAATATAATTATTCCTTCAACAATATTATTGTATATCCATATCTGAAATTTCACATATAGGTCTTAAGAAGAATAAAGCAAATTGGTCCAGAATAATTTCCAGCTATGCTGTATGTCTAAATACAGAAATTATACAAAAATAATGATAGAATATGAAACAAAATATTATTTTGACAGTAGAATAAATTTTATTTTAAAGCAAATTTAAAAAGTATAGTGAAAAATCATGAACTATTATGTTATAAACAATTTAAAGTTATAAATATGGAAAAATAATATATTATTTCTATAATGTATGTTCAAATTCCAGAGTGGAGTTCATCAAACTCCTTATGCAAATGACCAAAGAATGAATATAATACACTTGTGTGGGCCACATGGCCTGTGTTGTAGTTGCTTATCTCTGATAATTATAGAACAAAAGTAGCCATAGAAACAGTTAAACAAATGGGCCTGACTCTATTCCAGTAATTACTAAATTTTCCTATTACTAAATTTTCAGTTTCTAAATTGTTCAATTACTAAACTACCAGCTAATAATTTCAGTTACTATTTTTTAATTTGTAAATAAATAAATTAAAGCAAGTTATTATTTATTTGACTTACTAAGTATATAAAACATAAGAATATTCCAGTCTTGGAAGACTTCATTTTGACTGATGAGCATTCCTGGGCATGCTATAAATTGTTCCAATTATTTGGAAAACAATTTGGAAATACATTACAAAATTTGGTTATGATATTTATTTTTCACTTTGTCAATGCAATAAGGACTCTAGTCACAGCGAGGTATTTGTGTGGAGGAAAAAGAATAGACAAACCTCCTGAACACCTCCAACACCAGATAATTGGGCTGGACAGGATCCTGGTCTATCAATGGTGGATATCCCCAAACCTATCCCTCACTCACTCAAACCCTCAAGGGCTGGAGAGAACTCTGATACCCAGAGAACTTATTCCTAATCCACTGAGAAAATGTCTGCCTTCCTAATGAAAATGTAAGACTCACAAGCATATGTTAGGATTTTCCTCTGAAATAAGGTTGCTTCTTATATTAATCCTAAAAGGACTCAAAGATCTGTTAGTATCACAGTTGGCTTGGCAACTAAAAAAGAGGAACCTTGAAGGGCAGGAGAGAGTCGAGAACAAAATTCAGCTGTTCTAAAATTTTTATTCAATTCTGGTAGCGCTTCTAAATTTTAAGTCACAGGGGGGAAAACTGCATCATCTCTCATTTTCCATTTTCATTTATGCAGATGACTGGTAGATATAGTCCAAGTTCAAGTGTGAAAGAAGCAGCTCTCAGAGATGCTTATAGACTTTGCCTGGATCCTAGGGTACCTTTGTCTGGGACATGAGTTAGTAAGGTTTTGCAGGGTCCAAGTAGGCTCCAGAGAGAGGGATTCTTGACCATGCTTTGCTAAAGTGAAATTTCAAGCAGTATCAGAAATATATTTTTATTTTATGTTCTGCTTTGGCTTGTACTTTATTACATCATATATAAAGTTGCATTTTGGTCCGAGTATGCTCTATATTTTTCTGGCATTGAGATTATGTGTTTTTATTGTAGTTCTTTTATCATAACAAATTAATTTGCTTTGTCCCAAGAGCAAAACCATAAATGTGATGCGTCATCACAGACATTACTTAGGTTATCTATCCAAGCTGATTTTCATATTATCACATCCTTCTCTTTTTATCAGTTTATGCTCAGAGATTTTTATTTTATTGCTTTGTTTATTTCAAGATTTTTTTCCCCAATTGTAGTAGAGAATTTTAAGTTCTTTGTATCAGCTTTTTCATTATTTTATAAATGTTCTTATTACTTTAGACCATGAGTAGTGAATACTGGTGTTATTATGAAAACAACTCTGTTCTTCTTTGTTAGCTTACTCAAAAGATAATGTCAATCAGCAAATACTTATTGAGCTAGATATAGTTTTAAATGCTAGCCATATAAAAGTGATGCTAGAGTTCTTGTCATGGGGAGACAGGCTTTCAATATCTATGGAGGGATGAGGAAGCATGCTGCCTAGCCGAGCAAGGAATGTGTTGGGCCTGTTTAAGAGACAGGACAGCGTGATTGAAACACAGTGAACAAAGAAGAGAATGATGGCAATGAGATATGAGAGATCATTAGGGGCCTACTTGACAAAAATGTGTTCTTTCTGAATGCAGTGGGTCTTTGGAAAGGATTTTGGATTCTGTTTGAAGTATAGCTGGAAGCCTCTGGAGGGTTCTAGACAGGGAAATGGTAGGACTTCATTTATGCTTCCAAAAGATCTATCTTTTCCTCTCCCTTTTCTTTCTCTCTTTGATGGAAGCTAAATTGTGAGTAAAGCAAAAGAAGAAGAAGGAGGACCAATGTAACTGGTCTCAGGGTGGAGGCGACCAGTTGATGGAGGATTGGATTAGGGTGCTAACAATAGAAGTGAGAAGTGATCTGATTCAGGATGTATTTTATTTGTATTGAATGGTTTAGGAGGGTATAAAAGAAAAAGATGGGGTTTTTGGCTTGAGCAACTGGGTATGAAATAGTACTATTTACAATTATGTGGGGATGAAGAGAGAGAGAGAGAGTGACAGCAAGAGTGAGAGTGATATGGAGAGAGAGAGAGAGTGAAAGGATTCCTTATCTACAAAGCATATTAGTATGTCAAGAGAGTTAAACTTTTCCTTAGTTTTAAACTCTAAAGGGGTCAAAAGAAGAGACTTTAAAAGATATGCTGAGTATTATCTTCTGTAATAGCTTTATAAAAGATAAGGACTTTTTTTCACATAGTTTTGATATTAACTCTAATGAAAGTCAAAAGTCTAGCAAAAATCATTCTGGTGAGATGATGTTGGGTGGCATAAGGAGTGGTTCTATGGGCTTTTGACTTCACTGCAGGAAAGAATTTCAGAGCAAGTCCCTGAGAGTTGAAGTATAGTTTATTATAGAGAGGAAAACACATTCAAGAAAGAACGTGGGTGCCTTAAAGGAAAGGACACATGTTTGCCTTTAACAAGAAGCATTATATAATGTCTACGGTGATGATTAAGCAAAACTATTTCATAAGCCAAGAGTGGAGGCCTGTCAGTCTTTGATCATGAGTTTTGGTTACTATTTCATAACCTTTTAAGGTCACCAGGACTTTCTAAATAATGAGAGTTACTGCCTAACTAGATTTGAACTTTTCTTAGGACATCATGCCTTTGCTCTTTGGGTAACTCTTTATTCTTTTTGTGATTGATTGCGCTGGTAATTCCACATTTCAACTTGCAAGGTGGTCAGGTCTGATATGTCTGACTGGTGGGATGAAAGTTGTGTGTACTGGTAAGAAAGACACGGGAACACTTAACTATCCTGTTCCTCACTTATCTAAATTAGACTTTACTAAGAACATTTGCCTAACTACATCTAAACTATGTGTTATGCTAACTATGCCTGTCTGAAAAGCATTCCAAAAAATGTGAAATGAGATAGAGATAGTTATGTAACTTTTGGATGATTTATTTAAAGATAAAGATTAAAAGAAGAGAAGACATAGCTTTTGTTCATTAGGAACTTACAATTTAGTTTTAGATACAGGACTTACTCACATGGAATCAATTAATTGTAAACAGTAGTAGGCAATTATGTGGCAACAGGAGTGATGAAAGTATTTGCTGCATGATACCCAAGAAGGTGAGGACCAGTGCAGGCCCCAGTGCTCAGAGAATCCCTTGTGGACAGGGCCAATCGTCAGGTGATGTGGCAGAACAGCTGTACTAGTTGTTTACAGCTTGATATGTTTTCATAAAGGTTAATTAAATAGCTACTACTATGAGCCCACCAAGCTGTCTCTTCTGAGCCTAGCTGGGCCCCATTCTCATGATTGCCCAGCCTACTCCTGTCCCCCAAATAAGCAAACAGAGGAATAGGGACTTTCAGGACTTTACCGTGCTGCAGCTGGTGTCCATGGTAATTGATTGGTGCCTGAGTTGAGCTGTTACATATTTTGAATAACTTCTGCCAGTAAAGAAGGTAGAACCTGAAGTAGATCTTGGAAACAGAATACAATCTGGGTTCCTGCTGGGAAGAAAGTACACTTTTCCTTTCAGTATGAATTGATTTAGCCAGGCACTTATTCATCTTGGGCCTACCAAGATGAATAAGATGACTAAGGCAATCTTGGCTTGAAGGCGTGTAATCCAGGGATGGGCAAAGTAAGAATTTCAGTATTGTGCTGCAGTGTGGTGATAAAGCACAGGGTATTATACAGTACTTCAGAATGACAACTCAGTCTCGAGCTACAGAAAAAGTCAAGTCTTGAAGCATTCTGAGGAGATCCCGCACTCAATTTGGACTCGTCAGAATGATGTGGAAGCAGTGTAAAATCTCATATGTATTATAAGTGCTACATTACTTGGTTTCTATTGCACATGTATAGAACTCAAAACATGTGGGTAAAAAGCATGGGATCAGTTGTTGAGTGCTTTATAATCCAAGATTTAGAATTTGAAGTACATACTGGTGAAAAAGGCTGTTTTAGGAGAGTCAGATTGTGATTTGCATATCATAAGACTTGTCTTTGAAGTGCCTAACAAAGCGCCTACCAGCTAATAGGTGGTGCTCCTTAGCTATTTGCAGAAAAGATTACAGAATCATTGACCAGGGAAATCACCCAAGGTAACAAATATAGTTGTGGGCATTTTTCAAATGCCTATAACATGCTCCCAGATGAAACCGGAGGGTGTCAAAATAGAAAAGGTGATAGAGGCACAAAAACACTTCCAAAAACATTTAAAGAAGTTGGCAACTAAGAAGTTTCATTATAACTTTCTGCTTTAAAAAGGAATATACTCTTACTGCAATTGCACACATTACTGGTTGTCTTAGTTCACTTGTGTTACTGTAAAGGAATACCTGAGGCTAGGTAGTTTATAACAAAAAACTGTTCTGCAGGCTGTACGAGAAGCATGGTGCTGGCATCTGCTTCTGGTGAGGGTTTCAGGCTGTTTCCACTCATTATGGAAGGGGAAGGGAAGCTGGCATGTGCAGAATTTGGGGCTCTTTTTAATGACCACCACAGGGAAACTCTCAGGGGAACTAATAAACAAGAACTCACTCATGACAATTAAGATGGCACCAAGCCATTCATGAAGGATCTTCCCCCATGATCCAAACACTTCCCATTAGACCCACGTCTAACCTTGGGGACCAAATTTCAACATGAAGTTTGGAGGGACAAATGTCCAAACTACAGCACTGGCATAAAGTATTAATTGTATAACATATTTACTATAGAAAATAATAGATTTTTTTCTTAAATTGTTATTCATTCTCTATATCAAGTTGTACATAAAATAGAATGGTTGCAATGTAAAGAAATTTGGTGAAGGATTACATTGTAATAAGAAAATAATTTAATATAAATAATCAATATCAAATAGATTTCTATTATATTTTTCTTATACTGGGAATAAGAATATTCTTTTCAACTGTATTTTGGTTCCTTCCCACATAGACATCTGCTGTACCTCTTACTCATTTGTAGTTGCTGTTTTGGATTTTTTTGTCCCTTTAGTTAAAATTTATTATGTCACAGGGAATGTCCAGTTGTTTTCTGATTCCTTTATTTTCATTGAAGAGTTTCCTTTTGATATTTTGGGCATATTATATCACATTTGAGTGTCAAAATTTTAGGTGTTTGACTTTTCAAAGCTTACCTGTCATTTTTTTGTGGGTTTATGTGACTATGGTAAATTGTTTTGTACCTTTCTTATTTGCTTGCAAGAAGTAAAAACGTTGCAAAGTTTATCTGAAGTATAATCATTCCAGTGATGACTTTGAGCTAATGAGCTGTATCTAAAGCTATATGAAAACCAGGTGTTTAATAGTAGAGATTGTGAATTGAAATTGTGTTTTGATGAATTATGAGTGTTGGTAACATATGGTTTATTTTCAATTTTGTATTTTCTTCTGTACTCTTTACCTATCTCATTTATCAATGAGTTATTAAAGGGGGCTTTAAAGTAGACCTAATAGTCTACCTGCTACTGTAGTAATTTCTATATTCTAGTACTACAACTCTATTAAGTAAACACCATGTACTTAAATCTCTAAGACTGATAAATTATCTAACAAATAATTCTCACTTCATCAAGAAAAAAATACAAGAAATAGAATCTCTCATAAGGTAGAAATAATGTATTAAAACAAAAGCTGAAGTTTCTCTATTTGCTACTTTGAGATCATATCTTTCTAGATTGTTGGGCTTCTGAAGGAAATTACAAAGCGTCTACTAAGACATATAGTAAAGATGGAATTATAGAGGAATACTTGTGAAACTCTTTCTTTTTAAAAACCACTGCTTCTTACATATAGGTTTCCCCCTCAAAGTTACAAAAGGAAAAGGCATTTTTCAGAAATAAAAGATACTTAGCAAATTTTTTTAATAAGGTGTGTTTCACAAATGTACCCATACATCTATGATACACAATAATTTCTTTTAAAAATAACTTATGATATTTAGCTTCTTATCCATTCTTTTATCATACATTTTAACAGACTAGATGGTTAATAATGATATAGGGGTAAAGTTTATTTGGGATTATGTAATAAATACAATGAGTGAAAGGTCTAGTTAATTCCTTTATGACAGCACTTCCAAAATGTATTCTGTGAACCTACATCAGAAGAATTACCTGGAGTGTTTTTATGAAGATGTTGATTACTCAGCCTTATGCCAGACCTCCTGAATTAGAATCCCAGGGATGAGAGCCAAGAACATTTATTTAACAATATTAAGTATGATCTTGAAGTAACCCATAAGTGCACAAAAGTATGATAACTACTGTTTTATGTTGTAAGAGGTTGACTTTACCAAAAAGGCAGGGCTGAATATGTGGCATCAACACATAAGAGCATAAAAGAAAAAAAAAAATCCTTCACATTTTATTAAGCTTCTTCTTACCCAGGATAATTCAACTTATTGCCAAAACCTTATTGAGTGGCAAGAGAGTTATTTTATTCATTGTTTAACCATGTCAACTCCCATTAGAAATTGAGGCACTGACGTACAATGTTATGGAAATGTGTCTCAAATTTAAAAAAATCAGAATTTCCACTGTTAAGTGGCCAGTTTGGACATCAAGATTATTTTGAATAATCTGATCCTCACCTGGAATTGAAGGCTAGTACAATATTTTGGCTAAGTTTTACACTTTTGACTAAAAAGTCATGTAGCACATGAGAGATGATTAACAACATTTTTCTGGCCTCGTTAAAAGTTCATGATATATCAAAGTACTGAATGCCACACATTCTCACTCATAAGTAGGCCATGAATAAACACTAGTCACATTAGCACAAGCGTGGGATTGACACTTGCTGGGCACTACTAGGGGAGGGAGGGAGGGAGGAGGGTAAGGGACACATGACAACACAAAAGGGGGACTGCCAGGGGGAATGAAGGCCACCTGGAGGGCCACATTTCACTTGCATGCAGCATACTTATGCAGTAAATCCTCACTTGTACCCCACAACTCTATAATAAATTATTTTTCTAAAAGTTAATGGTATATCAACTAATATGGACTATGAAATATTCAATACTCTCTCTATTTTTAAAATTGTAAATGTATTTTTAAAAATCCGTAAAATTAAATATTAAAAATCAGTTTCCTTCACAAAAATGGTGAATTCTATAAGTTTATATGTTCTTTCTTTTTATTTTGTTTTATGATATATAAATACATATTGAAGAATCAGTCTTTAGTGTTGATTTGTACATACCTAGTGATCCTGATGGACACACCAACTGTCATTCATGTTTTAAATGTGGCCCTTGCAGTTGCAGCTACATGCCAGAGTCTAGCCATGGACATTGTCAGCCAATGGACTGGGCTACTTTCTGACCCATCATAGGCTTAACCACTTCATCTGACAATGGGACCAGATCCGTTTTACCCAGGATCACCAGATAAATTAGAAGTAGAAAACAAGAGGGTGAATAAGGAAAAAAAAATACATAAAAGAAATAAAAGAATATATGTGTGGGAATTCCATTTTAGTTATTAATAATAATACCTATCATTATCTATTATCTGCCCAGTTCCATAATGGTACACTACATACCATTTCATTTACTCCTGATATACTCCTGTATTGAGAATACACTGTTCTCAGGGGCTTACAAGGGGGACCCTGGAAAAACTGGAATTTTCTTTTGGACAGTGGGCCCCTTGTAGTACACTCAGAATTTGTTCTTCCAGATCAAACAGTCAACTGAATTTTTTACTGGGAAGTTTTGAGAAGGTTGCATCATGATTTGTGGAAGAAGTGTCCTGAGTTGTGGCAAACAGGTGACTGGTTCTTTCATTATGATAATGCACCTGCCCATACCATGCTGAGTGTTCAGAAGTTTTTGACCAAATACATCACGATCCCCATGCCCCAGCCTCCTTATTCACCCAATCTTGCCCCAAGCAACTTGTTTTTGTTTCTCCAGATGAAAAAAATCCTCAAAGGGAAAAGTTTTGCTGATGTGGAAGAGATGAAACAGAAAACAGCAGAAGCACTATAAGGCATCAAAATTGATGAGTTCAAAAACTGTTTTCAGCAGGGGTAAAAGTACCTCAATAGATATATTGCATCAAACAAAGAGTACTTAGAAGCTTAAACATGTAAGAATACATAATTTTTAATAAATTAATCTGGGGTTTTTTTTGGGGGGTGGGGTCCTCCCTCATATATCTATGACCTGATTTGGTCCACATAATAGTATACATTTTGTAAACTATGAAAGTGAGGTTTATCTGAGTTCAGTAATTTGCTCAGATTTACGCAGCTCACAGTCCTGATAGAACCAGGATTAGATTTTTTAAGGAAAGAAAAACCTAAAACAGGAGACATCAGTGAAAGTTAAAAGTGAATTGTAAGATTTTCAACAATTGAATAAAAAGCTCACTTGGGAAGTTTCAAGTAATGTTATCGTGCTCCACACCAAAATAAATTTTGAAAATAAATATTTCATTACCACTAGGTAAGTGTTCTAGAAACCCATCTGTATCAGTATAACAGCTAGCGTTGTTATAAGAGGCTACCTTCATTGAATTCTTTTTTTTTTGGAGAGTCTTTCAATGTGTGTGCCCATTTCATGATTGGCAATTTATAAGAACAACTTGCCCACATGAGTGTTCAGCAGATTTTGACTACAAACAGCATGACCCCCATGCTCCACCTCCCTATTCACCCAGTCTCACCCCAGGTGACTTTTGTTTTCTTGGATGAAGAAAAGTTCTTAAAGGAAAATGTTTTTCTGATGTGGAAGAGGCAGGAAAAAGAGTGGCAGAAGCACCAAAAGGCATCGAAATTGATGAGTTCAAAAATTGTTTTGAGCAGTGAAAAAAGCATCTTGATAGGTATATTGCATCAAATAGAGATGACTTTGAAGGTGACTGAAGTTTAGACATGTAAGAATAAATACACAATTTTTTATAAATGTATACAGTTTTTCTGGGTCCCCTCTCATATATATTAAATATATATGTGTATATATATACACTAAAAATGTGCTCTCTCTCTCTATATATATATGATATATATGATATATATCTTTTTAAGAGAATATATGTGATATATATATATATATATATATATATATATTTTTTTTTTTTTTTTTTTTTTGAGTTGGAGTCTCACTCTGTCGCCCTGACTGGAGTGCAGTGGCCGTTCCCGGCCATCGCAGCCTCGACCTGCTGGGCTCCAGCGATCCGTCCGCCTCAGCCTTCCAAGTAGCTGGAACTACAGGCGCATGCTACCACCCCCGGCTGATTTTTTTTATTTATTGTAGAGATGAGGTCTCGCTGCCCAGGCGGGTCTCGAACCCGCGGGCTCAGGCAATCCACTCACCTCAGCCTCCCACAGGCGCGGGATTACAGGCTGAGCCACCGAGCCCGGCTGATATATATTATATATCTTCTTTTAAAGAGAAGATATATAATATATAATATATAATATACGTGATATATTATATATATATATTCTTTTTAAGAGAAGGAAGACTTTAAGAGCAAAAAAGTAGTGAAAAGACATGTACATTTATGTGGTTTTACACAAATACTTTTATGGTATATATATATACACACACACACACACACACACACACACACACATATATTTATGGAACATATATTTCCATATTTCTTTAAGTTTTAAAAAAATTTTTAAAATTTAATATTCCACATTTTTTCTAACTCTTCAATTGATTGGGAAGAGAAGACTCATGATGGGTACATTTTTGCTACTTAATTTTTGCTGTGAAAAGATTTAGTATTATCATTTCTTAAAGGTGTAATCAATATTAAACAGCAGGTGTGATGATTAATTAAGAACAACCGAGAGACGTTTCCTCCTTCTTGGAGGCAGTCCAAGTCTAAATTCCACTCAGAGAAATATGTCAGTAGACACTAGTAAAAGTCTGCATTCTGTTTTAGAAACAGAGGGACAAGTGTTGGCTTTGAAGCCTACCATTGCTATGGAGCTTGAAAAAAAAATTTTCTTTGCGTGTTAGTCATGATAATTTTGATAAGAGACATTCACTTATTGAGTATAATACATGATACTATTTTGAAATGATGCAACCATGTCCTTAAAAGTCACAAATCTTGGGTTAGCAACGTTAAAAAATAAAGAAGAAATTTTGGTATTTCAGAGGTATCAGTGTTACAAAGTTCAAAGTTCTTATGCCCTTAACACAAGAATGGGAACTGGGCATTAAGGGAGATCAGAACATGAGCCTTGAGTCAGGAATTGGCTACAGAAGCCTTTTCCTAGAGCAGGAAGCAGCCCTTCCAGTAAGTCTGGCAACAGTAACAAGGTATTTAGTACTTTTGTGGAAAGGTGGGGAAGTGGCGATGGAGAGTGGTAATGAATGGTGGTCTCTGGGGTAAGACTGACCAGGTACCAATTTTAGCTCTGCCACTTCTCACCTCAAAATCCACAAACAAGTGATATAACCTTACCAAGTCTCAGTTTCTTCATTCAAGAGACACATGAGGATTAAATAAGATTATAAATATGTTTGGTAAATGGTGAGGTTAGCTACTAGTATTGTAGTCAAAAGCACAAGAACATGACAATTTAGTTGTAACCAGAGGACAGGCACACAACAGAAAATTGCATATTGTACAGTTTCTTGAGTAGATAGATGGCTTAAAAGAATAAGCAAGTTTAGATAGCACATAGAATCCTGATATGATGTATTATGTTAGTCTATATTATGTAAGTAAATATTAAACATTTTTAGTAAGGAGCCACATACACTGCATAAATATGAGTCATGTAAAAATGGTGAAGAATTGACTTGCTTATTATGCTTTTTGACAAGTGTATATCTTAATACAGAACAGTGAAAAAAGTATAGTAAGCCAATCAAAACACTGTAATTAATTATCTTACTTGAAATCGTAATCACAGGAGAAGGCTTTTGGTCAAGGTGCTGAATCTTTGTGATGACTACTTTACATAATTAGTGCTAAATTAATAGTTATATCTATTAAAAGATATTATCAGTGGAGGAAACTCAATTACTAAGATACCCTATGATTCTCGAATGTGAGAAAAAGAAGCCAAATAAAAGTGGAGCATGCCCAGCAGAAGAGGACTGTATCTTGTAGTGATGCCACAGGAAGGATTTCAATGTATACCCGTGTTCTCATTGTGCTGCACATCACTGACTGGGTTCCCACTTCAAACATTACCAGTCAGAAATGGCGCAGTATAGGCAAGTTTTACATGACATTCTTAACATCTCCTAGTTTCACAAAGTGTTGCCTTTAATTACTGTGACAGAGGTAGTCTGCGGCCTTGTTCTCAGCTGAGGATATAGATACAGTATCTATTTCGTATTTAAGAAAATTTTGGAATTTCAATTAAGTTAAATTTGTGGAAGAAAAGGGTCTTTCTGGGTAAAGTTTAGCTACTTCTCTGCAAAAATAGTTCTGTTATCTTTTTATATGTCCAAAAGTAACCTAACTCTTGTTTTAGCAACTTTCTAAGTTTACTTTTTGAGCCATTACAGCTGGCATAACCTGTATTTGTAATACTTGTTATCAGCTTTTCGTAAGACTAAAATATATGATAGTGACATTTGCAAGGTTCTGCTATCATCATAATCATCTTTTTTGGCTGGTATATTTTTGTCACTGAACCAGGCTTTGGCAATTCTAAGATAAGGCATGGTTCCTACTTTTAAAATTTTATGCTGGAGATGAGATATATTCCTCTCTTTTTTCTTCTCTCTCTCTCTCTCTCTCACACATATACACACACACATACACAAAATAGTTCAAGTCATATTACAGGTAGATATTTGTATAAAAATATATAAGTGGAATGAAATATATAGGTTACCTATGACTAAAGGGAGGTATTTTTTGTGTAGATAGTAATTCTAAATAAAACAGACATTCCTCTCTGTATCTTAGCCAGAATAATTTCAACATACCAATGATCTTTTTTATTTAGAAGGTTAATTAATCTTACCATAACTACTGGCAAAGAATATATTACTGCATGTTATACATTCAAAAATACTGAGTAGTCAGTAATCTCATTTGCATAGGTAATTTATATAATCATTATAGGTTATGTTATTGCTTTATAGGAGGTCTCCCCCTCCAGAGAAGAGTAAAATTATAGTTTCTTCCAAAAAACCCGAATACTAATGCAGTATCAGCAAGATTCTACTTTCTTTCTGTATTTAATTTATTTATTAATGAGAACGTTGCCAATTATCTGTTAGCCTAATTAAAGTCAGAGAATGTTGAGCTCTAGCACCTGTCTAATCTAGTCCGTCTCTTAGTACAGTAGCTATTCAGGACTTCAACCTTAAGGTAGTAATAATACTGACATTCCTTACTCATTAACCTTTAGAAAGAATTAAGCATTATTTGGTTTTATTGTGGGCATCTGAAAGAATTATACAGGAAGCTGGAAAACAATTTGAATCTTAGGTACTGAGTTTCAGGTGAGTTAATACAATAACATATAAATTTGGTCAATCAAAGTTTGAAATCAGGTGCTAAAATTTAGTGAGTCTGCAAAAAAAAAATTTATTTGATCCACCGCATTGTCACTAATTTAATTCACATAGACCAGTGCTATTTAATGCCTGTAATTTGTCAACTTCATTTGTTGAACTTCTTCCTTCATAGTGTTTCATTTCCACAAAAATCTATCCATCTGCTCCGTGACAGGCACTATGTGGGGCAGTGGAATCACAAAGATTAATAATTTACGAACTACATCTACCTAGAGAGTCAGGCCAATTGGGGACACATATATCTATATATCTATATCAATATCTATATCTATCTATATCTATCTATCTATCTATCTATCTATCTATCTATCTATCTATCTATCTATCTATCTATCTATCTAAAGAGATAAATTGGGGATCCTGCTGGAGCCACACACAACATCTAGTACAATGCTATGCTTTTAATTAGTAGTCAGCGAACATTAATGATCAGGATGTCAGGGGACCCCAGAGTAAACAGACTTGGTCAAGCTTGAGGACAGATTTAGGGAGTGTCCAAAAGAAGCTATCCTTTATGCCTCTGGGAAATAAACACACAGGGAACACTTAATACACATTTCTGTAGCTGTCAAACAATAAAAGGCAACCAATAGAGAATTCTTCATGGCTTCTTAAACCTGACTTAAGCCTGATTTTTCTTTAAAGAAGATCTTGGGCATCTGAGCCAAAGTTTAGTTCCATGTGATGAGTTAACTAACCCTGCTTTTGTTTTTAGTTATGTTTAATGTAGGAATTTCCTTACTTTTCAATATTCTCTTTAGAGTTGATGCCAATGCTCTTACCCCAACAAATCAAGAATTTGTTTTGAAAGCTGCCTATGAAGAGGTTCAGATATTCTTTGAAATGCAGTAATAACTACAGGGGTTTTTATTGACTGAGTTCCAACAGAAGGATTTTGTAGTATAAGCTAAAATGTTAAAAAAAAAAATGCAGTGCAAGCTACAAATACTTGATTTGGTCATCTTTTTTTCCCCTCCACATGCTATGTACTGTAATTAATCAAACACTTTCTCTTTTTAAGCCTATCCTATCTTTCATATTTCAGTATAAAATTATTTAAATGCTATACTTTGTGTAGAATTGAATTGAATAATAGCCCAAACCATGTCTGGCAGTTGTAGTTTATAACACAATGATAAATTTTAGAAAATTACAGCAGGTTACATCCATTGGGAATAAAACAGCATCTCAGTTGTGCCTTGGTCTTATGGGAACACATCAGCTGCATGATATAAGTATCTTGAGGTCATGAGAAACCTCTTGTACAAAATTTTATTTCAGTCTCACTGCAACGTGTGTGTGTGTGTGTGTGTGTGTGTGTGTGTGTGTGTGTGTGTGTGTACACCTTGCAATTTGAAATTTTATCCACATTTCCTAGCATTTCGTGAAACATTTTGATAGGCTGGTGTTGTTCCTTTTCAGAGGCAATACAAGAAGTCCTTTCTTATTCCTAGTTTTATGGACAGAGAAATGGGGAGGAGTGAAGCAAAATCCAGTGTCTACTGAAAAACTGGGTCATCTCCCAGAGGTCACTCTATGACCTCTGTCTCTAATCCATGCCTCATGCCTCTCTCCTGGACTTTTTAGTCTTGCATTTTTAATTGCCTACTATGCAGTGATAGCACTTTTAGTTTCATCAACTCAAAACCAAACTGTGTTCTCCTCTACAATTTTAGGGCATTCTGTTCCTTCAAATTCTTAATCTTTATTAAAAATGTCACTCATTACATGCCAGAGTTAGAAGTCTCCAAGTTTTCCTTAGTTTATTCTTTTCCATATATCTTCTAAGTCAGTTTCTCAAAGTTATATAGCCTTTATTCTACAGACATGACAAATCTCCCTTTTTTCACATGTTCCTTGATGACATTGCTTACCAGGACTGTCACAGTAATATTCCAAATTATCTCATAATCTCCATGATCTTTTCCCCCAAACTCATCCTCCATATCTTATATTTACTAGAGTGATTGATTTAAAAATGATATTCTGATCTTGCCTTTTCTCCTGTCCCTTTGCCTACAGGGTAACACTTAATCTCCCTATAATGGCATACAGATTATTCATGGTCTGGGACCTCCTTGACTTTTAGAATTTTGTTTATTTCCTGTTTCCAACATAATCTTTATAACTCACTTATGCTGAATTACTTGTAGTTTTCTTTAACCATGTTCTTTCAATGTCGCTATGACATTGTACTTGCTATTTCCTGGGCTGGCTGTTTTCCACTTGACTTGTCACCAGGAACTTTTATCAAAAACACTGTATTGCTCTCATTATTCTCTTCTAAATGTAAATAGTGAAATATGTTTGTCAAACAAATATCTTTTGCTTAGACTACTGCCTCTAACTGGATCTCCTTGGGTTTGCTTTTCTCACTTCTATTCATGGTTCATTTGTAGCTAAAGTATTTTTTTAAAGGCAGTTCTTAAAATCTTTGAGGGAGTGACCATGTTTATTTCTTCTACATTCAATCTCTAGCATCTAACACAGTGCCTGGCACATAGTAGGTGCTTCAAAAATATTTGTTTGACTCTCAACAGAATAGCTTATTATTAAGGACTTGTTAAATTATTTTAACTATTTATGATGAAAATAATCTATTGTTTGACTAATTTATTTCCACTTTTTACAAATAGAAAGCTATGTTTTTTTCCAATATGTTTACATATTTAGAGATATACAGTATAGATCCTTTCAGTAATGTAATCAAGTTAACTTAGTGAGTCAAACTGGGGAATGATTTTCTTCTTAAACAGAATAGGTATAACATATTCTTTAGGTTTTTTTAAATTTAACATTAAAAAGATTTGTTAGCACTGTTGTGCATCACTGGGCTGGCATGATGGGAGGGTGAGAAAATGGTTGCAAAAATGCTTTTATGTATTACATTTAGCATAATGCTGACTTATTGGAGCTGGAATTTTGCCTTCTAAAATTCATTGCTTGCACTTAGTGTCCATGTAGTTTGTCACAAATGAGTAAAGGATGCTAAAAGCTGTGTGTGCTCCTTTGAGACCCACTTACTTTGGAGAATGGAGTGAATGAATAAGTTCTCAAAAATTATATACACATTAGAAAAATGGGTTTCTGGTATCTTACGGATGGCAATGGGCTTTAAAAAAAAAAAACAGCTTTGTGACATATAATTAATTCACATATCATACAATTCACCCATTTAAAGTGTATAATACAATGGTTTCCAGTATGATCACAGAGTTTTGCAACCATTGTCACAATCAATTTCAGATCATTTTTGTCGGACAAGAAAGAAACTTTGTAAACATTAGTTATCATTCCCAAATTTGCTACTCTCTCCCACCCCCTCCACCATCCCCCAGCCCCAGGCAGATGCTTATCTACTTTCTGTCTCTCTCTATGTGTCTATTCTGGACATTTTTAATATCGACAGTAAACTTAAAGTTGAATAAAAGGGACTAGAGACACACACATTGTCTATAATGAACAATATAGTTATCATGCCAAAATTTCTGACACCTAGTAATTAGAAAGTTTTTAAAAAATAGAAATCTAAGGATGGCACAAACAGAGTTCTTGGGTCTGTTATTCCCAGAAAATTAAAATATTGCCTTGGGACAAAAAATGATATTACAAAATAATAAGTTTTAATTCCTGTGTTATTATGGAGTAGATATTAATATTGCAGAACTGTACTCCAAAAGTAAAAATAAGATATTTGAATTGAGTAACTGATACATTGCTTGAAACTGATCTTTTTTGAAAACAGAATAAATGCATTCAGATTTACACTTAAGCAAGTAGAGTCAGGTTGTCATGGTGTTTGGTGGTTAAACTATAATTAAGCAATACCCCCTAGAAAAACCAATAAAACTGACAATTATAGATGTATACTAGACTGTTATAAACCAAAAACCTGTATTTCTATGTTTATCTTAATGGGGTCACATTAAGATAAACAGTATAAGAAAATGTATCATGATAGAAAAACATATGTAAGTTCTTTAAAAATAGCATCTATAGTATAAGTCATTGGGGAACTTTCATTCTAAGAATCTATTTTTTCGTTTAGTCTTGATTAATTCAATGCTAAAGAAGCAATCTCTTTTTCAGAGTGTGCAGTCTGTGGGGTGCGGTCAGCATCTCATCTGTGCTGTCACGAAGATGCGTCTGATTGAGTAATGTCTACTTCATAGCAGATGGTCTCTGAAGCTAAAGAATAAGCAGACCAATGGGAATAAAAATGCGGTGCTGACCTCAAGGGGGCAATAGTAAATTAACGCTGTAGGATGCCGGGTGGAATAAAAAATTGATGAAAGATATTTTCACTTGGTTGAGTTTGTTTTTTCATATCCTGACAGTTCTAAAAGCCTTGAAGGGAGACTAAAACCTAATCCTTAAATACTACAGTGGATGACCTCTAAATATCTTTCCCCCCAAATGTCCTGTAATATTTTAACACACTGCTTAGAAAATGAAAAGAGTTGTAGGTAGAGAATATTTCTTAAAGAAAGAATTAAATAAACTTTTGTTACCAAATGACTTCAAAAGCTCTTTTTTCCCCCTTGACCCAAATGTTGTTGTAGGTGATTATTATTCATTTATGAAACCAACTTTTTTTATGACCAGTGATGTTGCAGTAAGAAATTCCTTTGGAAATTTGTATGAACTATATAAAAACTTGATAAGCTCTTCTGTGTTTTGGCCTATATTCATTGGGGGACGTGTTGAGTTTAAGATGCTGGCAGAATGTTTTTACAGTAATGTCTAGCTAGTTGGAAATTAGGAAGGAGATTAGGTCTGGGATACAAGTTGTTTTTAAAATAATCTTTTCATTATTTTACACACAGTGCCAGTTGGAGATTGTAAAGCAGTAATTGAGAATGTTTAGAATTCAGTCATATATAGATTGTATGTATTATTTAACTTCTAATGTGAAGTTCTAAGATTTGTTTATTGTTAGCATGAGGAATGCAGATTTCCATGCTACTTCAGCTATATTAAAATACTAGAGAACATTATGAGGCAACCATAATATTCAACATAAGCTTGTATGACATTTTGCTTGTCATTGCATTGTCAGCATTTTGAATATTAAACAGTAAGCAGAACTTTTCAAATATATCAGTTTAACCAATACTGATAGAGATTGTATATTGAATTAAATCATTATGTTACAAGATGCCTCTACACCAAGAAGAACCAGTAATAAAAATGGGAGAGTCATATTCTCTTAAGACCATATATCATTCTCTAGAAGTATGATACGCTTTTTGGGAAGGAATATTAACTCTGGCTAAATGGTTTAATGGCAAAAGCAATCATTAAGGTGCATACCTAATTGAAGCAGTAATGTCTGAAATCCCTTTATGTAACTGAGGCCTCCTAAAGAGTATCTCATTTCCTTAAAAATCTGAAGGATTAAATTGCAGTGTCTTTAAGTTTTAAAATAAACCTCCAATTGTTATTTAATTTATCTGACCCATAGTTGTAGCAAAATGTTGTTCTTATTACTCTGATTTTCTTTGTAGAAATTTGTAAATGTTGTGAAATGTGCTTCCACCTAGAAACTTATCATTTTCCTATTTAAATTCATAAAACATTGACATGTATTTAGTGATAGAACTTTGGAGTTCTGTAGGCATTTCAGAGTTATAATGCATAGAATACAAGTAAACAAAACCTATTGATTTTTATGCCTTATGAGAAGTTGCTTAAATTTTAAATTCACCGTAAAGTTTAGTAGGAAACTGGCAAAATTATAGCACTTAAGAAAGTTTCCACCTACCTTTGTTAATGACTGTATTTCAGTGAAAGTTTTGGTATGCCTCACTGTTGTAAACATAGAGACAGTCTATGAAGTCAAACCAATATCCACAAAACAAATTCACTTTTCAAGTCACACTGGTATTATGTCTTGAAATATTAACTAGAGAATTAATATTTCTTCTGTTCAAGATTTCTTTAAAATGAACATGTATGTATATGTGTGTGTGTATGTGTGTGTGTGTATAAACACTTTCTAAAATTTCAAAAGTAATAGGAAATCTAAAGTATAAAGCAGTTGCCAGATGTTTATTACAACTATCTGTTCTACTTTACGTTTTTTGCTCCTACTAGTTTAGGATTTTTGTGTTCTTATGGTAGTAATTCCTATTTACTGAAGAAAGGATATTATCAAATTATTAATATTTTGATTCTATTTTCAGAAAGGCAAATGCCATAGAAAAGTCAGTGTCCAGAATTTTTTAATGTATAAAATTGCCTCTGACAACTTGCATCACTTAGTTTATCCCAGAAGATTTCACAACTGAGATCTCCGAACCAGATCTGGTCTTCTTGAATTTGTAGGAAACATTTTGAAGACCAAGAGAGTGGTGCTATTTATAAACTATGTATAAAGGATAAGAAAAAGAACAACCTTCACTAATGTTAGATGATGAGTAGAATTAATGTATTATCAAATAGAATTATGTAATTTTTATAATTACAAAGCCTCAATGGATGTCAGATCAACTAATACAAATTCTCTGGAGTTTGATTCTCAGTAAACTTTCTTTTTAGTTAAAAAACAAAAGTGTATTATTTCATAATCTGCATTGTCTCTTAGGCTGTGTATACCTTAAATATGTGCAAATACAATTTTCTTTAAAAGTCTTTTATAATATGAATAGTCTTCATTAGAAAAATTGCCTCCAGTGTGAGAAAAAGATACTACTTTTGAATATTAATTTTTAAATCTATTTACTCTTTTTGTGATTGTGTCTTCATTGTACCAATCAGGAATTACTTTCTTATTTTTTCAGAGTAATCATCTTTTTAAAGTAAATTTTTCGGGCAACCCCCTCAGGTCTCCTCCCACTGTGGGAGCTTTTCTGTCCTTTTTTTTTTTTTTTTGAGTTGGAGTCTCACTCTGTCGCCCAGACTGGAGCGCAGTGGCCGCTCCCGGCCACCGCAGCCTCCACCTGCTGGATCCGGCGATCCTTCCGCCTCAGCCTTCCGAGTAGCCGGAATTACCGGCATGCGCTACCACGCCCGGCTGATTTTTTTTTGATTTATTGTAGAGATGAGGTCTCGCTGCCCAGGCGGGTCTCGAACCCGCGCGCTCAGGCAATCCACTCACCTCCACCTCCCAAAGGCGCGGGATTACAGGCTGAGCCACCGAGCCCGGCTCGAGATGTCTGTTTTTATGTCTGACTTCTGCTGAGCATTATCTTTGCGAGTTCCATAGATGCTGCATGTAGATATGGATCATTCATTCCTATTCACACTGCTGTAGGATATTCCCAGTGCCACTCTCTTTTGAAGTAAAGGAATTGCACACAAGATTTGTGAATTTCAACTTGGTATGACAAAATAATCTTAATCACGACTCTGAAGGGGATGGAGATGGTATGCTGGAGGTGGCTCCTACTTTCTTTTTTGTTTTTTCCTGAGTTGGACTCTCACTCTGTCACCCAGGCTGGAGAGCAGGGGCATGCCCTTGGCCACCGCAACCTTGACCTGCGGGACTCAGGTGATCCATCTGCCTAAGCCTTCCAAGTCGCTGGAACTACAGGCGTATAGGCGTGCGCCATCATGCCCAGCTAATTTTCTTTTCTTTCTTTTCTTTTCTTTTCTTTTTTCTTTTTTTTTTGAGTCAGAGTCTCACTCTGTCGCCCAGGCTGGAGTGCAGTGTCATGGTCACTCCAGCGTCTGCTTGCCGAGCTCCAGTGATCCTTCCGCCTCAGCCTCCCAATAGCCGGAACTACAGGCGCGCGGTACCACGCCCGGCTGATTTTCGATTTGTTGTCGAGACGAGGTCTCGACTAATTGCCCGGGTTGCTCTCGGACCCGCGAGCTCAGGCAATCCACTCGCCTTGGCCTCCCAAAGTGCTGGGATTACAGGTTGAGCCGCCGCCCGCTCTAATTTCATTCATTCATTCATTTGTAGAGACCTGTCTCGCCAAGTTGCCCAGGCTGGTCTTGAATCCCCGACTCAGGCAATCCTCTCACCTCGGCCTCCCAAAGTGCTGGGAGAAGGTTCTTACTTTCATAGGTGGTATTTTAAGGAAAACTTTGAGGGTGTAATAATGTATCCAGTGTGCTAGTAAAAATAAATATTAAAATATTATATGAAGTTAAGGGGAAAAATTGCTGAGAAATGAAATTTCAAATGAGCGCATAAAACAAAAAGATATTTGCTTGAAATAGTCTAGCAAAATTTATCTGTTTAAACTTTGATATTGTTCTGATTCCAATTCTCAATTTTAATTATTTTAAATAACATTTTAACATAGAAATATAAACACCCTTCGTCTCCCCTTAACTAAAGTGTTTATAGAGTTCACTTTTATGTCTGAATTCACTTTCTTAGCACATGGGTTCGTTGGATTAAGAATATGGTTTTGGAAAGTTGCATTCACTCTTTCTGAATATTAGAATCCCTATCAGTAACTTTCATTTAGTAACAATCTAAAGGCCTGTTGAGTGATACTAAAAGTGTGGGTTGATCTGTGTGCTTGAACTGGAGTGTACAGATTTATGGTTTAGAGAAGTTTTTATTATTGGTGGCAGCGAGTAGAAATTGTCAAGTGGGACTTTGCGGTGTAAAGTGTTTTATATCACTTAACGTGTTCTGATGGTAGGAAGGCAACTTATGGAATTCTTTCTTTTAAAAAAATGCTAGTATTTCCAGCATGCAGTTCTTGATTGCTTCCAAATTTTTGGTTTTTGACAAGATAGCAATAACAATTTGAGCTAATGAAAGAGCTGAATTAATTCACTAGTTCCTCTACAAAAGTATAAATGTTTAAGTAAAAACGTTAAGATATTACAAAACAAGTGCTCTGCAGATCTTCGTTACTGGAGACAGACCACACCCAGCTCTGGTTCCCATTCTGTCCCCTTATACCTGTACACCTCAGCATATTTTTAAATCCTCTGGTATACCTTAGACCTGCTGGCAACACAGTACTGCCAAGTACTTCATGTTTAAAGAAGGTTATGTGTAAGCATCGATCATCTATCTGATTTGCTATTGTTGTTTTACATTTATTCCTGACAAGAAAAATCACAAACAAAACAAACTCAGTAAGTGTCCTCTGTGCCTGTCATTGGGCTAAGCACATTCAAATCATCATATTAACTTCTCTAGCAATTCTATAATTTAGTTTTTGATAAGGAAATTGAGACATGTGTAGACCCATGATCAAACAACTCGTTATTTGCTAGGCATGAAATTTAACTTATTCTACCTTCCTAGGAAGAGACCTAAAGAATTGTAAAAATGTTCCTTATTTTCCTGGTATTCATATTAAGGTTTTTCCCCTGAAGTTATTTATTTTATTAAATTGTATTTATTTTGTGCTGCTGTAAAAATGTAGATCTCAGAGTAAGCAGGTAAATGACCCTGTTTTACAAAGGGATAACTGCTTCCTAAGAAAATAAGCAGATTCCTCAAATTCCACGAGGTACATGTGCTTAACTTAAGGTTAAGCAGTCAGCAAATATTTGTGGAGGGCACACAGCAAGCCAGAGACAGTGGGGAAGGTGCTCTGCATCACTCTCTTAAGGCTAGTAGACTTCGGGCTGATTCATACTTTTAAACAAGTGTTTCTCAAACTTGAATACTGTATTGAGCTCTTTTAAAGTATAAAAAATCTGCATGACCTCCAGTAGTGTTTTTATCACAGTGTTAATTTAAATACTAAAAGCATAAAACTACATACAATTCTTCAGATTCTTATACCACTACAAAACAAGTGTTGTTAATATTATTCAGATAAATGACACCAGTTTAATAGAGTGGATAGAAATGTCTAGAACTAAAATAAAAAATGAGTTTAATAGTAAAAAGCTATCACTTCAGAATTCTATACTTAATATATTTCTGAATTTGATTTCAATGGGAATATAATGTCATTTTTGTAAGCACGTTGCATAAACTATTAGTAAGTTTAAGATTTTGTTTCCTACTTGAGGCTAATAAAACTTTAAACTATCGAGAAATTTGCTATTATCGATTTTAATGGCATGCCATTTGGTGAGCTTTGAAAGTTCTCTTTACTTACTACTTACTTGGAGATGAAATTAGTACTGTCATACAGTTGTATACACAATTCAATAAATCTCAGTAAAATTGAGAACTGAAAAAAATGTTTCACTGAATTTTCTATTATACTCTGTCAATGGTCAGTGTAAGTTGGACCATATGAGGATAGCATGTGAACATATATTAACATGCTACTGACTGGTATTGCTCAGGCTCTTTGGGTTCATCATGTCTGGCCATGTATGATGACCAGATTTTCGGACAATTATTTTCTGTTTGTATTACAGCAAAGTGTTTGGTGTTTCTTGCATCTACATATCATTTGGATGGCACTTATACACTAAATTATATACACAAAAGCACATGCCAAAATTGTATGGTTATACTTACCTACAGGCTAGCCCCCTAGATGACCTGGAATATGCTAATAGTCTCTCTTTTAGGTTATGATTGAAATGTAAGCACGGAATAAAAAAAAAAAAAACAACTCATAGCAAACTCATGGGTACCTGTGAGCATGCCCCTAGAGCTTCGAGAAAGCACTCCTTCAGGATATACTGTGGCTCTTTCAATGCACATTCCTCCTTTACTTTCATGTCCATACTTCTGGGTGCTGAGAAAGTTGTTCTGTTTTTCTAACACAAAGATACAAAAAATGGAAAAACTGTGTCAAGAAGAATTTAAGAGGAAATTTTTCTTTCTCAGTTTGAGGTGTCATATTAGGGCTCAAAAGGAAGCACATTTTAATGACATCCATGTGTTGCAGATCAAAAGAGGTGGGACTCAGTGTCTGAGTTCCTTGTCCAGGATCACACTTTATAGGCATAAGTACAATTGATTTTAGGATTTGAGGGTCCCAGGGACATAAAATACCAAAGCAAAGAGAGGTTAGTCTTAGATTTGTCTGACACTTTCTCCCAAAGGAGTTGCTATTACCTCATTTTTTCTTTGTTATGCTTTTATGTATGAAATCCCCTGGTTGAGAAAAAAAAAATAGTCTATTTTGAAAACATGCTTCCTGCTGCCCCCCCCCCCGCCCCCCACCCCTCCAAGCTTGATTTTAAAATCCTGCTTTTGTCATAATCAATTGGGGAACACAGCAAGGTAAAAATTGTTGCATTTCTCTCCATGAATGTTTGAATCTTCTTTCATCTCTGTGCTGATTGAAGATAACCAGACTAACCATTGTTTATCCAAAGCTTTTGTGTCAAGAGCTTTAATCACAGATTGACCTCATTGTGGAGTAGGATGTGTGTGTGTGTCTATGTGGAGAGAGGGAAGAGGGAAAGACTATGTATTTCTGTATATATGCAGATATATATTGATATACATAATATCAATATTCTTACATACATTTTAACATTTCATTTTAATGCTGCCCTTGAAACCCACATTCTTGAGCCATTTTATAATGATATTTTCATTTAATGCATATTCTCACTTTGGGAAAACTAAGTCCCTTAATGGGGTTCTAGAAGAATCCAACTTAATACCAAAGTCTGCTATGACTCAATTGCTGAAGTGGTCCATGGCAGGATGGCTCAGATATTATATTTCCATTGGATACAGACTCTTCAGAACACTGGGAACTCTGTTTGCTAAAATTCCAGGGATTAGCTGTAATTCTTTGACTTTCATCCATTTTTTTTTTTAATTCAAAAAGGGAAAGCCAGTTATGAAAACTTTTTGTTACTATGTAACAACAAAAGCAATCCTCAATGTCATGCTCAATCCCTGCAGAAGATTCCAAGAGAGTCTGTTATGTCCTCTTTAGTGATGCCTGTACCCCCCGCCCCCGTCAGACCATCGTCTCCTCTCTAGGATTCTGCAGTGTTGTTGCTAGGTGTTACTTTCATCCTTTGGGGGTTAGGCTCTTCCTTTGGCTCTACCTGTTCATAGCACTCTTTTTTAAAACAGAAAATAGAGCAACCTGATCTTTTACTGACTTTAATCATAGTAGGCATGGCAATAGACAGTCACTTGGCTTTTTAATGTAGTGTATACTTTACCACATTTCTCAAATGAATATGTTTCTAAGTAGTTTGTCTCAAGTTGACTTTTAATTTTTCTAGGTGCATAGAGATGGATGATAGATGTGAGGGAAGGGATGACTGCCAAGAATTTCCTCTCCAACTGAGGCACTTTATTTAGCAATTGCCATGATTTATACAGCGAATATGTATACCAAGGGCGTAACTGCAGTTAACACAAATGAAATAAACCTATAGCTCACATGTTAGGAATTTGTAATAACATCTGCTTTGATACTTTTGTAGGGTGGGATAGAATAGCAGATAAGACTTACAGCTCTGAGTCTGATAGACATGAATTAAATCGTGGATGTTCTACTGAATAAATGTGTGGCCTTGATTTCTAGAGCTTTTCCCTCATCTATGAAATGAGCATAGTGGTATGTTCTATACATGTTACCTATAGTCATTTGCTTCATGTACAAATTGAAAGTACTTTCTAGAACAACCTTTAATATAATAAATAGCACACAAATTTATTTTGAAAGAAAAAACTGTTTACAGGAATAATATTTTCATACTTTGTGTGTGTTTTTTTTGTTGTTTCATTATAAAAATAATGTTTCTTGTGAGATATGGACATAACACATTACATAGTATTATGCCCCACTTTTAAGATCCTCCTGGAATTCAGCATTTGTTGCAAACAGCAAAATAATCTCATAGAATAGGCATTTAAAAATGAGTTGCAATGTAGTCACTACAGCACTGCAGATATTCTTAGGGCATGCTGCCATGGGCACAGCTTTCAGGAAGGATGAAGAGTGAGACATCATAAGGGTGGGGGAGGGAAGAACAGTGTGATATTAATCATACTATGATGCACTTCTGTAAAATCAGAGCATGAATTTTGGATGTATAGATTTCATCCACACCTTTCAACTCAATAAATTATCTATCTCATTTATAAACACACAAGCCATTTGGTATTTGGGTTGAAAGTGAGGTAATTGAGTTCTGTGGGTTTCAGTTTTCCCATGTGTAAATTATCTTAACAGTATGCAAATAATTCCATATTCAAAACTCCCAGAGAAAATACTTCCATTTCTATCTCTGTACATCACCACAAATCATAATAAATAACTCTGACAGAGTGTGCCAGGAGTTCTTGCCAAGTACATTCTTCGAGGGAGGGAGGCAGTGTAGCCCAGTGAGCAGAATTTTTTAAGCTTCATCAAACCTGGATCACACTTCCTAATAGGTAAATTATATCCCTCTTCATGTTACCATTTTCTCTTTGGTTCATGATATATCACAAGAAAAATTATAACCATTATGCAAGTGTCTTGGAACCTAGCAAAAGTGTATCATCCTTGTTGTGTTAAGGTTTCAAAGTCAGACTTTCTAACCAAGCCAGAGGGGCAGTGTGATAGTCGTTCTATCTCTGGAGTAACTCTCCTCAGGACTCTTCATGGGGAGAACCCAGCTGATTCTCTCAGGATCAGATTTTGAGAGAAGTATGGGAAGATGAAAAACTTAAAAAGCAGTCTCCATCCAGAGTGGTTATCTTAACCAAGAGATTTTAGTCTGGTATTATGTCAGCTGGTTTAAATTTAATCATGTTTTTCCAGAATCACTGGGATCTCAAAATTTGCATCAGCCCCGTCCACACCTGCCAAGTAGTGCTATCCTCTTTCCTCAAAGCATCCTCAGAGCTTTCTATTATTCCCTCATATTGAGGACGGATGACTGCCAAGTGACCCATACTCAGCGTTCTCCCTCAGGGTCATCTGAAAACTAACAGTAAAAAGAAAGAAAGAAAAAAAACTTCAGTAGCTTTCATTTATTTTAGTTCTCTAATTATTTTTGTCTTTATATTAGGCTCAGTCTAAAGTTATTAGAATCCTGAAGCTAAAATGAATGAGTAGCAGTGGTATTTGGGTGTCAGATCGTCTTCAAATGTGGCTGAAGATTTGGAACAAAGCAGTAACAATTACTTTCATCTTAAGGGTTCTTTTATACTTGTTAATATAGCAGAATGTATTTCCCATTGACTTTCAATGTACTTACACAACTCTCTAGAAGTGTTGTAAAGATGTTACCTTATTACTGTGAATGATTATTCAATGTTTTTAACACAGTGTTGAAATTTTTCCAGCTAAAGGTTTTCTGATTTGTAGTGTAAGCATTCTTTTCTTTCTATAAGTGGTACATTTTTATTCCATCAATAGTTCACTGAAGACCTTTTCTTTTTCTCATAGTCTGACAGCAATGCAAGCTTCCTCCGTGCTGCCAGAGCAGGCAACCTGGACAAAGTGGTGGAATATCTGAAGGGGGGCATAGACATCAATACCTGCAATCAGGTAAGAGCATGGCAGCCAGCTCTGTGTCATACAAGGAAGAAATACTCATTTTCTAGATATATTTCCTTACAGCCCAACATTATTTTTCATCTTTATTGAATTTACTAAAATATCAGTGATTTGGACCCCATTTTTGTCCCTTACCAACTTTTCAAGCATCATATGTTTGTATCTAGAGCTAATATTGCTGGCAAAGTAGATAGATAGGTAGATAGATAGATAGATAGATAGATAGATAGATAGATAGATAGATAAAAATAACAATTGAATGTCAGTTTGTCAATAAAATGGTCTAGATTACCATTAGCTGGAATGTTAACCAAAAATGGTGTTTTATTTTTCATTTATTGCCAACTAGCATTCCTGACATTGTCTTCTTTTTTTCTCGATTATGTCCACTTTACTCATGAATAATGATTATTACAATTTGGAAAAGAGAAATAAGAAGACACAATTTTCTCCTACTTAGTTTTGAAATATGGCTTGTAATGAGAAGACTTTGAAACTCTAGGCTTAAGTGAAGTGTTTAGATTATTCATTCGTCATATTAATTTGATAAAGACTTTAGAGGAGATTATACATTTTGGATATGATTTGGTACCAGGAATGTTGATATTTTTGTGCTATTTTTGACTAAGAGCTTTATGTCATGAATTAAAATGTCTAGTGGACTTCAGTATTCACTACAGTTTGCTAAATGTTGGTGTTGTGTGTCTGTATATGTATATGTTTGACAGATACCTGGCTGGGGAGTGAATAATACTGGCTGATTTTAAGTTAAAAGGAAGTAAATTTCATTATTAGATTCAAAGTTTTGTATAGAGTGCTTCTTTCTATATCCTGATATATATCAAGCCCAGTTGTGTTTGATCATATAGGCCAGTGAAATTAGTAAGTCATTCAAATACAACTTTTAAAAACTGAACTTATTCTCAAATTCCTACCTGTTGATTCCCTTACCAGTATGTCAATTCCAACCAATCATTCTCTGTTTCCATCTTCCCCCTCTCCAGCCCAACACTTCTCTCTTGATTTACCTTCTACAACCAGATTACATTAATTTGGATCACTCACAGTCACTTACCAGGGTTATCATAACAGCATCCTTAATTAGGTTCTGTCTTCAGTCTTGTTCACTCTCCAATTCTCCACACCATGCCTTAAGTGATCTTTCCAAAATAAAAATATGATTATGATACTTCCGCCCTCCCCAAATTTCTTATGATACCAATGTCCAGATCCGTGAGGTGGTTGTATCAAAATATCCTGGAAGCTTTTGCAAAGGGTACAAGATTTCCCTTGCTCCTCTTGGGAATCACCGGCAGAGAAAGTATTGTCACTGATGGCAATATTTCTCATCCCTTAGGGGAGTGTGTCTCTTTTCATGAAAACATGTTGGGAGCTGCTTGCTGTTGAGAAAGGCCTTCTGCTATGGCCTTGAGCATCCTTGCAGATACTTTTGGGGATAACAAGGATAAAGAGCCTGTGTCTACTCTTTTTCCTGAGCCATTTCTTAGGGTGGTGCTAGCAGTGAGCAAGCTGGTGGGATTAGGCAACACCTCCCTCCATATGAAAAACAGGCTGTGTGAATCCCCCAAGATCAAGATCAATGTTCTTCTTTAACATACCACCTACAGGCATCCTCAGTGGTCCTTTGTGTCAACTCTATAATATTTGGAGGGAGAAGGATACAATAAGAAACTGGTAAAAGCAACATGCTTACACTTGGCCACTGCTTTTTGCTGTGAATTATAACGTTTTTTGTCTCTGACCCAGAAGACTTGGTATCTTCTACCGGCGTCATAAAACAGTAGCAGTTTAACTTTTAGGTAAGATCTTACACAGTTCTTGATACTGATCTATGGAATAAGGTCATATAGTTTTATTCTTGTATCTAAGATCTTTTATCCTCATATCTAAGATCTTCATATACTTCATCCATGTTCCCTGTCCTTCCTATTTTCCATTATGAATCATTTCATCTGGTGCGCTTTTAGTATTCTTTTGGACAAATAATTTGAACTTTAGGTACATTAGTTACCTTGAGAAAAAGAACATCCAGACTCTTTGTAGATATGTGAACTTGTTCCACAAAATGCCTGTGAAGTTGAATACAAAATATTTTCTATTTTGACTTGTTACCTTAGGTTTCTTTAAGTAAATTAAATATACTACCCAAATTTTAATATCAATTCATTAATTTTATAAATTTGCAATATGCTAGAGAATAGGCAATGAAAGAATTTGTACATTTAGGTAAACTTTTCATAAATAATGCCATCCAAGGACAATGAAGCTAACCTTATTTCAAACCAAATCTACTTTATCCTAAAGTGTAACAGATATATTAATTGTATGAAAGGATTTATGGCTATTTTAAGAAGCAATAATCTCTCAACAGTAAATATTGAACTCTTACCAGATTTATAGACCAACCTAACTTCTTGTGTTAAGTTTTACTAACCTAATATATTTTTCTTATAATGGCCAGCTGTCCACTAACATGTCACTATAAAAGGAAAAAAAGTTATTTCTGTGAGAAGGCAACATAATGTCATGAAAACCACATAAAATTTAGAACCCACGGACTCAAATTCAAGTTTTGAGAAGTAACATCAGTTCAGAAAGTGGCATTTTTCTAATCTCTAAAACAGGATAATAACAACACATTCAGTGCTTATATTCCTGGGTTGCAATGTCAGTTAAATTATGAAATATAAAAGGATTTTCTAAGATGCATGTGCTGTCATTGCAATTCCTGTGTATAATTCACCAAGAATTCCAACAATTAAGATTGATCTACACGCAAAATATTAGATTGATTCTCCTTAACCACCTAAACTTACTAGGTATAACGTAGACATGGTGTTGGTCATTTATTATTACTATTCAAGAATGTGTATTAGTTAAATAAAGTTCTGGGGAATAAAGTGAACAATGCTAACTAATTAACAGCTATATATCATACTTTGTGCTGGAGGCTTTACATGAGATGTTTTATCAATCAGCTGAGACAAAATGTTTTGAGGAGGGATTAGCCTGAGTTTGCAAATGCACAAGTGGCTTAGGAATGTTCCCAGGGCCACACAGATCTGTCTGTCTCCATGTTCAAGTTTTATCCACTGCAGGATATCTTTTTGAGTAGCTGTTTGGGACTGCCCTTCAAAGTGTACAGTAGTGGTGTCCCCTTTCTTAAAGCTCAAAACTATTTACCACTGTTAGTTTAAGAATAACTTTACATCTTCTTTAATAGGACACTTTTAAAAAATTCATTTTATTTGATATTTTGTAGCTCAAGGCTGCAGTTAGCTTAAGATACTTTTAAGTCTTACAGCACCACCACCAGGATTACTACTAAAACTCAAATAAAATGTAGAATGGAAAATAATTTTCATGCACCCAGGAGGACAAAGAGGCAATAGTTTGGTCAAAATATTGCTCTCTCTAAATATTCACTACTCAAAGCTAATATAGCATATGAAAGAAGAAAATGTATCCTCTGTTTTGCTCCTGAGCCTGAGTTTCTAGGGAGCATTATGACACATAATATAGAAACCAGGACTTTTTGTACCCTGTTGTTTTTCTCAATGAAAGGCAGTCTGGGCTGCACTATCCTTCCAGAAATATCACATGTGTTGGCGTGCTAAGATTCCTTAAACTGAAATTTGAATCAAATATTTTTCTTTATAAAATTGGTCTCATAACTACCATGAGAGGTTTGAAATTTAACCCCCAAACACTATCTGGCTTCTAGTCATTTAAAGGATATAGAAAAAATTTATAAATTTGACACAAGATAATACTCTAAAAAAACTTCATTTTAATTAAAAAAAAATGATTACAGTGGTAGTGCACACCTGTAATTCCGGCTACTCGGAAGGCTGAGGCGGAAGGATCGCCGGAGCCCAGCAGTTGAGCTGCGTGCCGGGAGCAGCCACTGCACTCCAGTCTGGGCGACAGAGTGAGACTCCAACTCAAAAAAAAAAAATTATTGCAAATATGGTTAACCTTTTTATAATAAAGATGTGGGGTACAATTCAGGGTTAGGTATACAAACGATTATGTAGGTACCCTTGTTGATGAGGTATGCCCCTTCCTCCCCTAGCAGTTTCCCTCAACTGCCAATCCCACTCCCTCTCCCCTGACAGTTTCTCACTATTGTCAATCCCTTTCTTATAATATTATAATAATTGTTCAAGGTCTACTTGTAAGTGAGAACATATGGTACTCTGTTCTTTGTTTCTGCAATAGATCCCTGAGTATGATAGACTCTAAATCCATCCAAGTTGCTGCAAAGTCCATATGTTTGTCCTTCTTTATGGTTGCATAATATTTCATTGTGTATATGTACCACATATTTTTAATTCAGTTCAACTTCAATGGGCAGCATGGTTGGTTCCATGTTTTTGCTATTGTGAATAGGGCTGCAACAAACATACGTGTGCGGTATCTTTTTTGTAGACTGATTTGAGTTACTCTGGGTATATTCCCAATAGGGCAATTGCTTGGTAATATGGAAGGTCAATTTCTAGTTCTTTCAGAAATCGCCACACTGTCTTCCAAAGAGGTTGCCCTAGTTTACATTCCCACCAGCAGTGTAGAAGTGTTCCCTTTTCTCTGCATCCTTGCCAGCATCCGTTGTTGTCTGTTTTATTAATGATGGTCATTCTTACTGGGGTTAGGTGGTATCTCAATGTGGTTTTGATTTGCATTTCTCTGATGATGAATGAGGCTGAGCACTTTTTCATGTGTCTGTTGGCTGCCCAAATATCTTCTTTTGAGAAGTGTCTATTCATGTCTTTTGCCCACTTTTTAATGGGACTGTTTGTTTTTTTTTCCTTTCGGTGCATTTGAGTTCCTTGTAGATCCTAGATGTTAGGCCTTTGTCAGATATACAGCTGGCAAATATTTTTTTCCCATTCTGTGGGCTGTCTCCCCACTTTCTTGATGGTTTCTTTAGCTTTGCAGAAGCTCCTTAGTTTAATGAGGTCCCACTTGTCTATCTTATTTCTTAAGTTATGGCCATTTAGGGTTCTGATCAGGATTTGGTTGCCAGTTCCAATTTCCATAAGGGTGTCTCCCGCGTTTTCTAAGATTCTTATAGTTTGAGGTTTACGTTTAGGTCTTTGATTCATTTAGAGTTAATTTTTGTGTATGGTGATAAATAGGGGTACTGTTTCAATCTTCTGCATGTGGTTAGCCAGTTTTCCCAGCACCACTTACTGAACAGGTCCTCCTCTTCCCAGTGGTTGTTGTTGGAGGTGTTGTCAAAGATGAGTTAGTTGAGAAATTGAGGCTTTGCTTCCGGAATCTCTATCTTGTTCCATTGGTCTATGTGCCTGTTCTTGTACCAATACCAGGCTGTTTTGATTACTGTAGCCTTATAGTAAAATTTGAAGTCTGGAAGTGTGATACCTCCTACTTTGTTTCTTTTGCTGAGGAATTTTTTGGCTATTCGTGATCATTTATGTTTCCATATGAATTTATGTATTGTCATTTCCAGGTCTGAGAAGAATGATACTGGTAACCTAATGGGTATTGTGTTGAATCTATAGATTGCTTTTGGTAGGATGGGCATTTTAACAATGTTGATTCTTCCTATCCATGAGCATGGAATTAAATATGGTTAACTTTTAAAAATATTAAACTAGTAATGGTTTTGCCTTATCTCTTGTACATTCAGAAGAGAATAAATCTTAGCATTCACTCAATTTATGAAACTCATAAATTCTTATCTATTTAGTAATCTTGCGTGATCGAATATTGTTGCAAACAAGGTTAACATCTAGACATTAAACATAGACTCTATAATATTTTAATAAAAATTTGTAGCCAGTTACAAGTCAGTAAAAGCCCCAGAAGTCTCAGATGCTGTCATCATATATAAAATTTATTGACTTCACTGCAATGACTTCAAAATGAAGAGTTATCACTTAGCATTTATTTGATATAATTTTAGACATGACACTAATGATTAACAGTTCTTAAAATGTTCAGATTTTGGTCTTGACCTTTTACTACTACAGTGTAAAGGTGCAAAATTATCAGGTAAATCCTATGTTTCCTTTTCAAAAATAGAAGATAAAGTCAACACACCATTTTCAAAACAATATTGATGTTCCCAAAATACCAGGCCTTTAGCAACAAGAAGGTACATCCAACAATGACTTTAGCAAATGCTCACACAGTATGACTCAGACCATGAAGCATTTTTGGAAGTCACATTAAACATGTGGGTGCTGGAATTCTAATTCTAATTGTCTCCACTTACCAACTGAGTGACCCTGGGCAATCAGCTTTACCAGCCCTGAGTTTTCTCAACCACAGTGATCATAACAACACTGAAGTTACAGGGTTGTTCTGATGATTAAATGATATGTTTGCAAAATACTTGGCAGAGCAAGCATTGAACAAATATTAGTGAAAATTATAATTCATATTATAATAATGTAATCTTTTAATACTGATTCTCAACCTAAGCTTTAGCAAAAGTGGTAGTGATTCATATAGGCAGGACGGATCATAAAATATATTTCCATAACCTGTGTCATCAAATAGGAAAGATTATATTTAGTAGCAATTTGGTAACAGTTACTATTTATCTGAGTGGCCTTAAACTAAAATCTTTTTCTGGAACAAAAAATCTTTTTTATAAATGTCATTTAGATCCATTTTGTTTGGTCCTCTCTTTACGAATACCAAAAACAATTTTATTAGCCTGGGACTTTATAAAGGCCACAAAAACAAATAAGAGAGATTTGAACTAGTGAAATTAATGGAACATGGAATGACCTATATACAGTTTTATAATGAGTTAAATTAAGCACAAATATATGTGCAAATAATATAGCTATGTACGCATTTGTTTATTAGCTCCTTCAGAAGAAGCAAAAAGTGATGACTCTGCCTGGTTCTGATTATAATTTTTTGGATTCTGTACCACTCTATAATGTCTACTGATGCATTAATACTGCTCCTTGCTCTATGCTGGGTAGTGCCAAATCAGACTGGAATTAAATAGTGCCTGTCTAATATTTTGAGTGCTTAGAATTTTCTGTCTCAGTTCAATATAAGGTAATTCCAGGAGACAGTTTTCATCAACTGCTTGTTCCTAGCTCTAAGAAGTTTTGTCCTTATTTGCAACTACACCGGTTTATGAAGATTTGGAAATGTGACTCTTTTTTCATTTAAAAAAAAGTCAAGAGTAGCTTCATGCAAATTATTTCTGTAACTATCTTTTTTTTTTTGAGTCAACGTTTCATTCTGTGTCAGCCCAGGCTGGAATACAGTGGCATGCTCACAGCCACCGCAGCCTTGACCTGCTGGGCTCAGGCAATCCTTCCACTTCAGTCTTCCAAGTAGCTGGGACTACAGGCACCACCACGCCTGGCTACTTTTTTGTCTTATTGTAGAGAAGAAGTCTCAACAAGTTGCCCAGGCTGGTCTTGAACCTGTGAGCTCAGGTAATTCTCTCACCTTGGCCTCTCAAAGTGCTGGGATTACAGGCGTGAGCCACTGCACCCAGCCTAGCATCTTCTTAAATACTCTGCTACTGTATTTTAGATTGGAACAGAACTTAGTATTATGGGAATTCTCTTGAATGCTCTCTTGCTATGACTGAAAGGGTTAGGGTTGGGGTTGGGATTAGGGTTAGGGGTTAATGTGAGGGGTTAGGGTTAGGGTTAGGGTTAGGTGTTAGGAGTCAGGGTTATGGTTAAGATGTGGATTTTTTTTTTTTTTTTGAGTTGAAGTCTCACTCTTTCACCCAGACTGGAGTGCAGTGGCCGCTCCTGGCCACCGCAGGCTCGACCTGCTGGGCTCCGGCGATCCTTCCACCTCAGCCTTCTGAGTAGCCGGAATTACAGGCACGCCCAGCTGATTTTTTTTTTATTTATTGTCGAGATGAAGTCTCACTGCCCAGGTGGGTCTCGAACTCGTGGGCTCAGGCAATCCACTCACCTCAGCCTCCCAAAGGCGCGGGATTACAGGCTGAGCCACTGAGCCCGGCGTAAGATGTGGATTTTAATACATGACTCTCAGGCAGCCACTCAGCTCTCCCTAGCTCACCTCAGCATGGTGTAATCTCAGCATTCTTTCTGCCACTCTAAACTCAGGCTAGTCATTGCCTATTTATTCAAACTATGTATTGTATGCTAAGTTACAGGCATTGTCCTCGGTGCTGGGGATGGAGCTCTCAAATAGTTTGCAATCTACAGCCTGAGAGGAGAAAGAAAAATCATTAAGGAGAAAATGAAGATATATGGAAAGACAGAAGACAGGAAAGAACATGGAGGAAAATACTGAAGGGGAAATGGAGACAGGAGGAGAAGGGGAGCAGAGTGTCACTGTAGATAGGATGCTTTGATGAAGACCTGACAGAGGTAGGCAAGGAAAAAGTGTGTTTAAGAAGGAGGCTTGACAAGAGAGAGAACCCTGCATCAGGAGCATGCTGGCAGTTCAAGGACCAGCAAGGAACGAAGCTGCCTGGAGTAGAAGGGAGGGAAAGAGGAAGAAGCAGCCAGGGGAGAGCAGAAAGCAGCATAAGGTCATGTAAGACCTTGTAGCTATTTTAAGAACTTTGACTTTAATTCTGAATGATCAGAGATGTAATTAGAGGGTTTTTAAGTAGAGAAGTGACATAAACTGTCAAGTTTTAATAATAACACCCAGACTGAAAGAGAGCAAGGGAAGAAGGAGGGAACACTTTTGTAATGCTGTAGTGAGAGATAAGGTGTTTTACAATAGGGCAGCAGGCAGGATAAATGGTGAGTGATTGGAATCTATATTTTAAATATAGAGCTGATTTTGTTGATGGAGAATGAGGACCAGGGAGAGGATTCAGGGGTAAAGATTGGGGTTACAATGGGAAGAATGAAAGTTGAAGTTTCATTAACTGAGGGAGAAGACTGTGTGAGAAACAGATCTGAGGAAATAATCAGGAGGTCCATTTTGAACATGTCAAGTTTGATTTGTCTCTGTGATATCCAAGATATTGAGTAGGGAGTTGGATATATGAATCTGGGATTCAGAAAAGAAGTTTTGGCCAGTCATGTAGTATTGGTGCACACAGTATATACATAGTATTCAAAACCAGATGAGGTCATCAAATGAATGAGTGTTTATGAAAAATAGAAGAGGTTCAAGGACTTAGCTTTGAAGCCCTCCTGCATTTAGAAATCAGGAAGAGGAGGAGCCAGTAAGGAGAAAGAGAAATTAAGTCCAGAAATGAAGCAGGAAAACTGGGAGAGTGTGTCATCTTGGAAGTCAAATGAAAAAATACTTCCAGGCTGATGAAGTGATCAGGTCCATCAAATGCTGTTGATCAAGTAAGCCAAGGAACTGAACAACAGCATTAGGAATGTGGTGGTAACTAGTGATTTAATAGAAGCGGAGGGCTACTAGGCTGGAGCTCATTCAGTGGATAATAAGCAGACCAAGTACTCTTTCACTGACTTTCTAAAAAGAGAAGAAGTCAACAAAGAAGGTAGCTGGAAGAGGAAGTGGGATCAAAAGAGACTTTCTTTTTGATATGAAAGAAATGATAGCTTTCCTTTATTGATGGGAAAATATCAGAGAGCAATGATGAGAGAGGGAGGGATGGGGAGGGAGGGAAGAAGGGAGGAAGGGAGGATGGGTAATTTCCAGATGGTCTCCTTGAGTAGACAAGAGGGAGGATGAGGCCTGCTGTGCAGGTGGATGGATTGGACTCTGCTAGGAGCATGGCCAGTTCAGCAAAGGAAAGGCATATGGGTAGAGGAGCAGGGAGTAGTGTGGGTGTGGTGCTAGGATCTGGGTGTAGGGTGGAACATTCTTTTAGTTGCTTTTATTTTTTTCAGTGAAATATTTACCAAGGTCATCAGCTGAGATTAGAGATGGAAGAGAAGGGGATGGAAGTTGAGGAGAAAGAAGGTGTGAAATAATAAAGTAGGAGAGTGGGAGAGTAAGTAATTAAGAGTAACAGAGTATGACTGCCAGGCAGCTTGCAGGGCCTGCTTGAGGTCAGGAACTTCAAGCGAGTCCAGGTCAGGAACTTCAAGCGAGTCCGGGTAGCATGTGTGTGTGTTCTTCTGCAGCTTACGTGCAGGCATGGGATCACATGGAGAGTTGTATATTACAAGGAATATGATTTAGCTAAACATGTATGGTAAAGCTAGAGAGATGCAAGGAAGCAGAGGATACATACAAGGGAATGAATAAAACAATCATAAAGACTATGCATGGAATTTGTACTGAATGAGAAGATAAGTGGGCACTGTGAAAAGATTATTAGACTCTAGGTATTGAGGACTGTAGGATTGTTGGAGCTGGATGAGCACATTGGCAAGAGAGTAAGTAACAGAGGCTTGGATGCTTAACATTGAGATACTGGAGGAAGGTTATAATTATTGGGAATGAAACGATCTAGAGTGTGACCATGGATGTGAATGGGTGAAATGGAAAAAAGGACAAATCACCGGCAGAGAGAAATTCAAGAACCTTTAAGTCAGTTTTGGAAATGTTACTTATGTATATGTTGAAGAAAGCGGCAGTGAGCTAGAAGCTAAAATCTTCAAGGAATGAGAGATGGGATCAAGAGGATACAGGCTGATGAGTCACCAAAAAAAAGGTGGAGGAAAAATAGTTTGTAAGAGCAATGAGAGACAAGGAACATAAGTACAACTCTGCCAAGTTCAGCAATTAACAGGAATGTGGGGTATAAATTTCATCCCATGCATAGACTTCAGGGAAGCAGTGTCTTGGGATTTCAGTTTAAAGTAAGAAACTAAAAGGAATGTTCAGAGAAGATATTTAGCACAGAGTTGTTGCTAATGACTACACTCATGCATTCTACAGGATTACTGTAAAAGTTTCCAGAAATGGGAAGTGATTGGAAACAGAATCAGAAAAGGAGGTATACAGAGGCATATGGGGATAAGATTTGGAGGGGCAAGTATTAACCTGGCTACGGGCATAAACAGGGATAAAAGACATGATAAGTTTAGTCCAGACAGTCCCAAGCAGATAGTGATGGGGAGGATGTAAGGATTGTCTGGAGGAAAAGGTGGTGGGAATAGGGATCTGTAGAGTTTCTGGAGTCCCACCTTGATTTCTGCTGTTGGAGGCCAAAGAGGAGAGATCATAATCCAAATGTGCATTCACCACAACTCTACAGGTATGCACCACAGTTAAACACAGTTGTTGTGTGAGATGAGGTAAAGCTGCTGTTCCTGCCTAATTATTTTTCTCCTTGGTTATTTTCTTTGTGCCATTAAAAATCATCCAGCTCTTTTCACCTGCTGAGATTTTATATTCTAACATTCTCTTTCTCTTGCTGACCATTGATTTTTTTTTTTTTTTTTGAGTTGGGGTCTCACTCTGTCATATAGACTGAAGTGCAGTGGCCGCTCCCGGCCACCGCAGCCTCGACCTGCTGGGCTCCGGCGATCCTTCTGCCTCAGCCTTCCAAGTAGCTGGAACTACAGGTGCGCGCTACCACGCCCGGCTAATTTTTTGATTTATTGTAGAGA
>NW_007246526.1:446764-567579 GCF_000164805.1 Carlito syrichta
CCCAGGCGGGTCTCGAACCTGCGGGCTCAGGCAATCCACACACCTCAGCCTCCCAAAGGCACGGGATTACAGGCTGAGCCACCGAGCCCAGCCGTGACCATTGATTTTAAAGTCTCTCTTCTTCCTCTATGGAAGTTTCCCAGTTCTCTCTCTCTCTCTCTGTATTTTAATGATTATAAGGGAGTATACAAATCCTATGATCTCTACTCCTTTCAAGGCCTTTACTCTCTGGGAGTAAGGAGCAGGACAAGAACAACAACAGCACATTTTAGGGAGGAAGAAAATAGATAAGTAGAAGAGAATTTGGGAGTTGAATATTAAGAAGTGGTTGTCAGTTTGATATGACTACGGTAAGAGCTAACCTGTTTGTTCAGGATCCTGTATATGTATGGGTGTATAGCCTGATGTAGGCAATTGCTTTTAGCCCCATACTCAGTGACTTTTTTGCCTTTTCCCTTTGAAAACATCCAAAATGCAGATAAGCAAAAGCTCATAAGGTCTCATTTTGGAGCATAAAAGCACTGCTCCCCCGCCCCAAAGGTGTTATTACTAAAAAAGAAAGAGAGAAGGGGGGGAAAGAAAGGAAGGAAGGAAGGGAAGGAGGGAGGGAGGGAGGGAGGAAGGGAGGAAGGAAGGAGGTTCTTTGTTCAGGGTAGAGTGGACAGTAGGGACAGTTTACACACCTTAGTGGGTGTGCCAAGTTATTGCTGGAGTGAGTGAAGGGCACTCTTTGCGAAAGAGGTTTTTAAGACAACATGTGGTGCAATTTTTCCTTTGAAAAATCATGCCCAGTTCAATTTCTTAATAAGTTGCTTATTTTTCTCTGACTTTCCTCCTCTACCTCCCATGGGCACTATCACTGTCTTCAGCCCAAATTCCAACACTTTTGGAGATTGAGGCAAGAGGATTGCCTGAGCCCACAGGTTCAAGACTAGCCTGGTCTCCACAATAAATCAAAAAATTAGCCAGGTGTGTAACTATAGCACGCGGCTGTAGTTCTGGCTACTTGGAAGGCTGAGGTGGAAGGATTGCCTGAGCCCAGCAGGTTGACGCTGTGGTGGCCATGAACATGCCACCTCACTCTAGCCTGGGCGACAGAGTGAGACTCCAACTCCAAAAAAAAAGAAATTGAGAAAATTATTTCTTGTCCAAAGTAACCACCAGAAATTTTTCAAGAGATTTGTTGTTCAAGTTCCCTTGGTATTATTAGTTTGGACACCAAAGTGATAGTCACTTCAGCCCTTTTTTAAAACAACTCTTTTATTGAGATTTTTGTGTCTATAAAAAAGGTACTAGATTATTGTTAACTGATTATATCCTCAGTTAACAATTTAGCAATATACCAGAAAGGATCATAAATCCCACAAACTGAAAACCTAGAACATTGGCAATACAGGAAAATTAGGGGTTTAAAAAAAGAAAGTTTAGTGAAATATACAGATATGAGTATGGTCAAAATTAAACTTAGTGGGGAGGAGGGTATGTATATGTATGTATATGTATAATCTTCACAACATATTTCTTACTTGAGCCCTCATATAATGCATATGAAAACTCATTTCATTGTGTTGTGCACAGTCACTTAGGAGGCCAAATCATGGCTGTGACCACTGTAGTTAGATAGAATTTAATTAACAAGAAGTTGGGCTAGCTACAAATGATTCTAAACCCACACTAGAGTAGTAGCTGAGCGGACAAGTTTTGGGCATGTACTAACAAGACTGCAATACTATCAGCTTCTGTTTACAAACTACCACTTAAGACAGTATTTATTCAATTTGGAGAGGGAAACTTCTTTTGAACCCCTGAGAATATATCTATGTGCTTCTATTTGAGAAATACTGTGTTAAAAGCTGAGTGTTTTCTTTAAGTAATCCCTTGAAATCAACACACTTGTAAACATGGCCAAGAACAAGAAAGTACTAGGTTAATTTCTTAATTAAATGTGATTATTGGAAACTGCCAGGGGAGGGAGTGGCACGCTTCATCATTAAGGTCTCAAACCAGAGGAAGCAGGGACCAAAGTGAGCCCCAAATTTTACCTGTACAATGACCATTTGTATACCCAACCCCGAATTGTACTCCACATCTTTTTTAAAAAAGAACATAAATAAAATTCTAACTGAAATAGGAAAAATAAATAAATAAATGTGATTATTCAGATGATCCAGAATATACTTCTATTATTTTTTTTTAGGTTGACACTAAAATGAAAATTAAAAATTAAAAAGAATTATAGAACTCTGATATCCTTAAGAACACATCCAAAGACTGACAAAGGCTATTATAGAATAAGCACTTCTTTCAGGGTCTAATTTCCTCATGTATATGTTAATGGTAACCAGCTTCAGTCTCAGAGACTGAACTTCTCCAGATTGTGTTTTCAAAGTCTGGAGATGGACATATTTGTCCCTGATATGTCCATGTACTGACTACATTTCCTGACAAGTCATATACTTGGATGATTTAAGGAGACCCTTAATTCCCTCCATGCCATCCATACTATTCATTAGTTCATCCACTGTATGCACACTATTGCAGTATCCTCTAGTCTTTCGAATAGTATCCTTAAAAACTTGTGCCGGGTACTATATTAGGAGTAGAGATTACTAACATGAATAGGATTTGAGCATCGCCCATGAAAAGCCTTGTTGGGAAGATAAACAGGAACCACACAAATACAAACCAAATTTTATGATTGCTCAGAGGATGAAGTGACTAAGCCAGCTTGTGTGTCTCTGACAAACATGAAATTGATACCAAATGCAATTTACAGGAGTCACTTTATAATGATGGAAAATGTAGTAATGGTGTGTTATTGGAAGACTCCTAGAAGCAGTTTTTGTTGTTCAGTGGCTCTCTCCTCTCCTTTCCCACATCCTTTTAGAATCCGGCATGCTCAATTTGGCTTTTTAAAAATTAAAATGGTAAAAACTGGAGAGAAGATCAGAAGTCATTGTAATTCTCTAATAATATTACCAGACTTTGTATGGATACCTCGAAATACAGACTTGGTTCTTAGCACAATGTTTGGCATACAATAAATATTCCATGAATGTTTTAGTGTGTGAATACTTGATATTCAGTTATTATTTATTAGACTTAAGCTATCTCAAATCTACATTAATTTGAAAACTCTATACCATGTTTTCATCTGAGTTTAATATTTTGTTCAAAAACAGTTCTTCACCTGTGCCTCATTAGAGTTAAGGAGATAGGGCACATACTGGAATTAGCTGTGGAAGTTTTTGAAGTTCTCTTCTCCTCTTTTGCTTTATTGTTTTTGAGGTCCTGATGTTCCTTCTCTGTCTGACCCCGACCTCACCCTAGACTTCTAGAGCCACGTCTACTTTAGACTGTAGTAGTCGGGCATTCTCTGGTTTCACTGAAGAAAAGGTATACTGGTTTATTCTGATACACATGTCTTCCCCTGCTGGCCAACCCTGGTAAATTCTATGTTAGAGAGAGAAAGAGTTCAGGTTTTCAATGCCCTTTTGTGAGATGGGTTGAATGAAATATTAAATGAGTCAGATAAATTTACAGAGACAGATCTAATCTTTTGGATAATATTTTTGAAAACTGCAAATTAAACTCTTGTTACTTGTCATCATCTGATCTTAGAATTACAGAATTTTATCATTGTAAAAAACCTAAGAGATTAATCATTCTAACCCCTTTCCTCCATTTTTTTACTTAGCATTTACCTTTTTATTTTTTTTTTGAGACAAGGTCTTGCTCTGTCACCCAGGCTGGTGTGCAGTGGCTAAATCATAACCCACTGCAGCCTCAAACTCCTGGACTTAAGCAGTCCTCCTGGCTTAGCCTCCCAAGTGGCTGGGACCTATAGGCATGCGCCACCATACCCAGTTCAATTTTGAATTTTTGTGTAGATGAGACTCTTGCTATGTTGTCCAGGCAGGTCTCAAACTCTTGATCTCAAGCAATCCTCCCTCCCTGGCCTCCCAAAGTGCTGAGATTGCAAGTGTGAGCCACCGTGCCCAACCAGCATTTACTTTTAAAGTGCTAAACTTGCCATGCAGTTGACACCATAGCACTCCATAATTCACTCAGTTCTTTTTCTAATTTTGACATGCTTTAACTTTATAAGTCTAGAAACTTAAAAGAAATAATTTTCAGAGACTGAGATATTTTCTATTCCGTAGAATTGCAAATAGAGCTAATAAGAAGTAGAGCACTACAGAAAGTGAAATCGGATTATAATGCAGAGGCCATAGATTTTTGTGTTGTGGAGGCAGGGGAGGTGGGTGGGGAGAAGGGGTAAAAGTGCAGTTTCTGGCTGGGCACGGTGACTCAAGCCTGTATTCCCAGCACTTTGGGAGGCCGAGGTGAGGGAATTCCCTGAGCCCACAGGTTTGAGAACAACCTGGGAAACTTGGCAAGACCTCATCTCTACAAGAAATCAAAAAATTAGCCGGGCGTGGTAGCACACCTGTAGTTCCAGCTACTTGGAAGGCTGAGGTGGAAAGATTGCCTGAGTCCAGCAGGTCGACACTGGGGTAGCAGTGAGAGTGCCACTGCGCTCCAGCCTGGGTAACGGAGTGAGATTCCAATTTTTTAAAAATGCAGTTTCTGAGCCAAAATTACCATAACTCACAATGTTCAATTTAGGGTTACATGAATAATGCAGTTAAGCACCTAAAACAGAGTGTTATACATAAGAATAAACTCTAATAAGTTTTAGCTATTACTTAAATAATTTGCTGCTCACTTTTCAATTTAATTTAAATCTCTTTAAACTATGACTATCATAATAAGTAGCTCAAATAACACTTTTCTTTGATCCTTATGTAAATGTTTTGTTTTTACATATATAAAGGCAACTACTAAAGGAATAATCTATCTATACGTTTTTATAAATTAAATTTAACCCAAGAAATGTGGCAATGAGAAATGACATCTAAATTAGGGTAGTCGGAATGTTAAGTAACAAAATAGCAGCTCTTTGAAATATTGACAAGGGTGACTCTTAATGGATAGGTTTCTTTACTCATCGACTTCCTCTTTCATTGGAATTCAAAATACTTTTAAAAATAAATCATTTATACATCATTAATGTTAGACTCAAAAATGCTCAATTCAACTTACCATATTTAACCAAGACTTGGTGATAGAAAATAGACAGGAGTGTGAAAGGAGAGAGTTAGGAATATATGCTACTTCTTTCATCTAACCAGGAAGTAATAATACCTTACATTCATATATTAATTTAGAAATTCCAAACAGAATTAGCATACATTGTTATACTCTGAAATAACTATCTGAAGTAAGCAGAGTGGGATATTTCCTCTTTTCACTAACGAAGGAACTCTAGATCATATTGCTAGCAAGGGAGACATAGCATCGGAACTCAGGTTTTCTGTTGCCCAGTGCCTGTGTTCCTCACTCTGCCCCTCTCCCTCTCGGATCCCCAAATGTGGACATGGTTTAACAGTAATTTAGCCAATATTCTCAAAATGAAGAAGTCCACATTATTCCATTGTCACTCCTCTTATTTGCATCAAACTCTCATCTAAAGTGGAAATTAAGTTCAGAAAATTCAAACAAGCATACCATGAGAACCATTCCTAAATGCCAGCATCCTCTCTTACATGATCTCTGTGAGTGCCAACTTCTTTATTTGGTCTACAAAGACATCTAGTTTCCTTGAGATGAGCTCATGTCTCAGATCTTGTTTAAACTTTACTTTTTTGCAACCCAGAGCATGTATATGCATGTCCACAGTGCACTCTATTTTTCTTTATTCTACTTCATGATTTGAAATACTCTTATTGGCAATTCATTAAATTGATTTTATGACCAATGTGTGCATAATGACCTACAGATTGAAACACTGGTTTAGAGTTTACTTAAATTTTAAAAACTTGGGCTTGAGAATCAAATTTGAGTTTGAAATTTTTTGCTCTTTTCCTTTTAATAGTAGGGATCTTTGAGGTAAATCACTTGATTTCTGAGAAATTTAGTGTCATCATTTGTAAAATATAATGTATGTATAAAATATACTGTAATATATGTGTAAAATATAATGGTGATGTCTGTGTCATTAAGTTTCTTATTGTTTTAGCCATCAAACTTATTTCTTAGCACTCATAACTTCTTCGTCCTTCTTGATCTTAGTAAGATTTTGAAGGCCAATTTTTACCACTTTTCCTTCTTCCAGGCTAACTCACTATCATATTCAGTGTCATTTTCTAGATTTTTGGTATTATATGATAAAAGTATTTAATGAAGCTAGACAGTGGGGAAAGACCAGTGGCCAAAAAGGGAGCTACCATCTAGGGGACTTCACTGTGAATTAAGTGGAGATCCAGATGTGGATTATATAGAGTAATGTCTCCAAAGCATCCTTATTCTAGGCCTTTTCCCTATGAAATGATCAATGACTTACCAAATTCCCAGTCTCATCGTAAATATTTTAAAATTGGTGAAGGCCTAGCAAATATCTCACTAAAATTATAATTTGGAAATGAAAAAGAAACCCTAGAAGATTTGAGTTAACTCACTAATAATGTGGTCCTCTTGGATCATCTGTAGTTTGATTTAGCTTTTAAATCAGAAACATCTGGACACCAGTCAAGGACAAAGTCAAATCAGTTAAATTGTGTCCCACAAAAATGTCCCATGTTTGCTTTGCTCTTCATCATCTGCATGGCAACTAAATAAACCCTTAATTCCATCACAGTGAATAAGTACTCTTGTTTTAGAGAAGCCATCATGGTAGAGATGGGAACATACAGATAGATTTGGATAAAGATAAGGAAATGGGTCATTTTTGTTTCTAACTTGATTTTTTTCTTCATTGCATAGATTATCCCTTTGCCAGTGCCATTTATGCTAATGGCAGAGTGAAACTGTAAACAATATTTCATAACTTGTGTGTATCTGCATAACTGGCATGTAGTTTCTCTTGAGAGAGGAGTTCCTGGTTCGGGGGAGTCTCTGTCACAAAAGTCTATTCAAAGTGATGGTGAGGATTTGGGCATCAAGTTTCACTTTCCCATCTCTAGCACTGCCCTTTAATGTGCCCATTTTCTCTCCAACTCTTCCTTCTAAACTCTTTCAAAAAGTCATATATTTTAATCGTCTTCTTCCAAATATTTATATTTTAGTACAGCTAGAGAAGTTATAAAGTTAGTTGTACTTTTCTGATATCCATTAAACTTAGACTGAGGGACCCTTAATTCAACATGTAAGATTTGCAAAGTGAGGTAGCCAGAGATCTGAAAATAAAATCATTGACAAGTATATGCTAGTGTATGGTTGGTTTTTAATAGTTTAATAATAAATATTTGTGGGCTGTCTGGGGACAAAAACTTATCATATGTCCTTTACTATCACTTGGAACCTATCACTTGGAACTAACCATTTGATGGGTACTTTGCAAATGCTTATTGACAATATGTTTTTGTTAATTATGAATATATACTAAGGTGAAAAACAGTTTAATGGATTATGATACAAACATTTAACCCTCATATAAATTTAGCTGTATCGTCTAGAATCCGTTTCTCAGCTTTTCCAGATGGACTCCTCTTTGACTTTTCTGTATGCAACAGAGATGTAATTAACATTTAAATGGTTCTATAAAAATTTTTATTGGCTATCTTTTCTATATTTTCAATACTTTCATCTACTAGTTTTATATGATCATAGAAAAGCAGACAATGGAAAAAATATTTCATAAAATCAGAAAAATAAATAATGAATTGAGCTTATTGTAAATATGATTGTAGACAAAATGTTATAATTTGGCTTTATAAAAATTTGATAGAAGTGCTAAACAAAAAAGATAACTTTGTTTATTAGGATTGATAAATGTGAATGTGATTGTATCAATGTAGATTACAATCTTATTTGTTAACTATTTGTTATATTTTAATTATATTGTATAGAAATAGTATTCTAAAATGGAGGTATCAAAGATGATACTTTTTTGACTAAGCGAGAAGTTATGCCAACAAGTTGAGTCTAATTAATTATGAATTTATTAAATGCACGAGTCAAGAGTAGGCAAACACTAGAAAAACTCTTAGCAACTTGGTGCAGTTTGTGACAAGCTTTTATAGGTAAAATTTGCAGCATTAGCTACATAGCAACTTAGTGACCATAGTAACTATTAACTAATGACTTGGAACTTCAATTGTTAGGGAGCTTTGATTAATTTCATGTCAGGTAGGTATAGCCAGTGCTCAGAAAGTCCCTGAAGTTCTGCCATTAAGATATAGTTTAAAGTAGTTATATACAGACAAGGAAGAAGAATCATTATACAATGGAGTTACCTTGGTTAGGTCACTAACAGAATATAAGAATAAACTATGAAAATGTCAAAGCGTAACATTTGATTTCAGTTAACAAAGCATACCAATTACATGGAAGCTATGGCAAAGGAGTTCTGTAACGGTCAGCAGGCAATGGTCAGCATAACCTGCCCAAGGGAGACAAAGCTGGAGGTCTGTGGTCATGGGAATGTTACTGTAATTACACGTAGGCATTGATTCTTAGGTCAGGCAGGTAACTAAGATGAAAGTTTTAAACAAAATGGAGTGAGCTGGTTAATATTATTACTTTGCTAGAAATTTAATTTTATTAACTGATTTAGCTTATTTCAATACCTTGTCTGGAACTCACAGACCTACAGAGTTGAATATCTTGCTTACAATAAAAGTTCAATAAATATTTGCTGATTGTTTCAAAAGTCTTAAGTGTTATCAACATTAACTTACATAAAGCTAATATCAAGAACTTATCAAAAGTAACCTTATTTTGTTGGTTTCCATTTGATATGCAGCATAAGTAAAATTGATAGATTTTACTTATACTAGAAGTGAATCTATCCCTCGACGCAAGTTCAAGTCATAATGTTAAAATGTTCCCCTATAAGTTTACATTTCAATAGGAGTCTGTTAGCACATCTCTGTACTACAAATCTAATCATGCTACATATCATGGTCATGTCTTTTGCTTCTAAATTTGGAGATCTTATCAGGAATATCAGGATTATCCTGGTTCTCTGAATCTATCATCATAATAGGATCATTTTATTGATTGATTTTAATCAATGGTCAGTACTAGCTGGAATTAAAATGAATTATTATTGTTACTATTAGGATTTAATGCCACAATGTAAGAAGAAGGACAATTCTATAACCATCTTATTTAGTATATCTTTTTCTTTTTGACATTTAACATGTCACTCACAGTCATTTTTGGATAAGTATTCTTCTATAATAAAGTACATGAAATAAATACTTCTCTAACATAAGCAAAGACACTATAGTGTAAATAATTTCTGTATTGCATTCCAATATCCAGAAATGATTATGATTAGTTTCCAATATTATGTATAAAATAACAGTTTATAGAGTTACTTTGATCTATATGATACGTATGAAACAGTGTATTTCAATTTGCATGTGAATTTTAAAAAATTATTTAATATCCATATAGAATAGTATCTGTGTAATACAAGCTAATAATTGGCACCAGATGCTAAATTGTTCCTTTAATTTTTTTGTTTAAACTTTACTACTGTGTCAGATGTAGATTATAATTCTTGTTTTGAAGATGAAGATACTAATGTTTATTCAGTGAGGAAATAGTGTTTAGATTAATATGCAGTTTTAATGACCCTAAAGTTGACATTGTCTCTATTTCATTATTCTGTGTCCTAAGAACATCACCTTGAGGGAATTTTATGTCAGGTTTGGGAGCTTATATATCATCTCATATATTTAATTCTAATGATAATTATGAAACCCGATTTTGGCCTGCCTGCTGACCTTAACCAGTTACTAACCTCTCTGATCTCAGTTTTCTCATATATATTAGACTATCAACTATCTAAGAGCCTGATTAGCTTTAAAATCTTATACAGCTGTGGATTAGCAATTTCTTAAAGATTATTAATTCATTGATACTCATTTCTAATAGACTTTTTCTAGAGAACTGTCATGAAGATAAAAATAATATATGTAAAGCAGTTAAAGCAATTGGGCACATAATTAGTACTCTTAAATTTTTATCTATTATTCAATTCTTAATGTAATCATTATCATTATTGTTTAGAAGATAGAGAGCTTAAGTGATTTTTTTCCCCAAAAGTCATACAACTGGTTGGAAGCAGAACAAGGACAGATTACATTTTTTCTCATTACCAGTACCATATTACTATTTCTACATTTGACTACACTGTCTTTTAAAAAAAAAGCAATAGAGAAAAAAAGAAAAAGTACATTCAATCAATTTCATACGAACAAGAAATTTTTAACAACCTTAAAAGAAATAATTCCAATACTTGTTAATAAAGTCAATGACCAAATGACTTTGAACATCTTTTGGAACTTCTTTTTCACTGTGCATTCGTCTATTTTCCTCCAGATTTATTTCATAAGTGTTATGATGTCATCAAATTTTTTTCCTCTAGCATACTGAAGATATTAATTTACTGCTTAGCCTATTTTTCAAGTTTAATTAATATTTAGATTTTCCTCTTAAAATTTTGGTTTTGATTTTAAATCATATTAAGTTTTCTTCCACATTTTGTTCTTGATTGGTAGTCAGCATTTGGAGTCACTGAGTAGCTAATTAGAATTAGTTATAAAATTAATCAAAGTGTAATCATTATCTATAAATCCTAGGAGGTAGTGAATACATCAACCCAAGTGTGGGTAGCACTCAGCATAGGTCTGTTTAGAGATACAAAAGGTCTGAAAAATTTTTACAATAAATTATCAATGGCACAATATGTACATACATATACTCACATGTGCTGAGATTCTGATATCATTAAAAATGAAACTACATAAGATAAAAGTAAAACCAAGTAAGAATAGAGGACTTGAGCTACTTAATTCAGATGACTATTGAATTGCTTCCTAGAAACTAACAAAAAAGATAAATACATTGAATTATGGAATTTTTCTTAATTAAAGTCTAGTAATTAGAGATAATATGTTCCAGGTACATTACTTTCTGGTGATCTAACTGAATAACTAGATAGTAATCTAGGGAATGAATAGTTAATGTCTCAGCTAAATATAAATTATCTCAGAAGACTCTTTGGACAGAATTTATTGAGTTCATGTTAAATGTTCTAATGCAGCTGTCCCCCATATTTTTGGAATTAGGGACTGATTTCATGGAAGACAATTTTTCCATGGATTGGCATGTGGAGAGGTAGTGGGTATGGTTTGGGGATGATTAAAGTGTATTACATTTATTGTGCTCTTTATTTCTATTATTATTACATTGTAATATATACCTAAATAATTATACAACTCACTATAATACAGAATCAGTGGGAGCTCTGAATTTGTTTTCCTGCAACTAGATGGTCCCATCTGGGGGTGATGGGAGACAGTGACACCTGAAGTGTGTTGCTTATTGTCCAGTCTACTCTGTAATCTCATTTTGATTGCTGTCATTGCAGAAAACCCTGCTTTACAAAGATAGGATTTGGAAATAAAGGCAGGCTTTTCAGTGCTTTTGTGGCAATCTCAGGATATTCTGCCCTTACTTTAATCCAGAATGTCTGGAGATTTGAAGTTATCTCAAACATACTTCTAAGGCCATCGTCATTTACGATCTCAAGCATTTGATCCTCTTCTAACATGGAGAGTTGATTCACCTGGTTTATTTACAAACGGACTGCAAATTCATTCTTTCCCAGTTCAGAGGTCTTTTGTGGTTGGGAAGTAATGCTCAAACTCTTTTGAAAGTTGAGATGAGTGATCATTCACCAGCTGAGAGAAAGAAGGCCCTGGTTCAATCTCTTTCAAAATTTCTGCTAATGTTTGAAACGTGTCAAAAACCTCAATATTCACTCATCACCCCATAATTCCAATTTGGCTTTGAATGTAGCCACTCTCTCTGCCAACTTGAATACAGTCATTATTCTCTCTTGAAATGACAGATTGAACAGGTTGAATATGCCACATAAGTAAGCAAGTTTTGCGACCCATTCTATGTCACTGAAATGTGCTGCCAGTGGTGACTTTTTTCCTAAAAGAAACCTCTGGAGCAGCTCTTGTAACTCAAAAACTCAGGCTAGTGGTCTACCTTTAGAATCTCACTTTTGTGTATAAGAAAAGACATGTTTGCTCTGCATCCATCTCCTCACATGGCTGTGCAAACAGATGGGAGTTAAGGGCATGTACTTTAATGTGGTTGATAATTTTAATGCATTCTGCAAAATGTTGTTAAGTTCTGGTGACATTTTTCAGATAGTCAGCACTTCTCTATGGATAACACAATGCATAGACTCAGAAGTGACCTCTTTGACCCCTAGTAGTGAAGCCAGAAAGCCATGGCAGCCGCTCAGTCTGTGCATGTAATGACACAAAATGACCAGTTCGGTTTTTCTGATATGAAATCAAAGACTTGAATAGTTCTGTAGCTATGGTATTGGTTGACAACAAAAGTACAAATAACATATGCTCATTCACATGCTCCTGAAAAATATATTGCACAAAAATCAAGCATTGTTGTCTTTTGTCATCATCAGTAGAGTCATCAACCCGGATTGTGTACCCTGCTGACTCGTTAATCCTCTCTAACAATTGTGCCTCAATATCCTCTGCTATTTCATCAATTCGTCACGTTATGGTGCTAGCTGAAAGAGAAGCACATGCCACCTTTTGAACTGCAGCTTCTTCTAAAAGGTCATGACAAATGTCCTTAGCAGCAGGCAGGATCAACCCTTCACCAATGGTAAAGGGTTTCTTAGCTTTAGCAATGCAGTTAGTCGCTAAAAATGATGCTGTCAGTGCAGACACATTTGGTGAAATGATGGCCTTCAATAATTTCTTCTGTTCTCGTGTTCACTTTTTTTCTTTTAAAAAATTCCAAATACTTGTCTTATAATGCAGGGTGCTTGGTCTCCATGTGGCGAAGCAGTTTTGAAGGTTTCATGGCTTTGGTGGTTAGCCAACTGTCACAAAAATGTTATACAAGGCTAGGCTCGGTGACTCAGCCTGTAATCTCAGCGCTTTGGGAGGCCGAGGTGAGTGGATTGCCTGAGCCCGCGGGTTCGAGACCTGCCTGGGCAACTTGGTGAGACCTCATCTCTACAATAAATAAAAAATTAGCCAGGCGTGGTAGCACATGCCTGTAGTTCCAGCTACTTGGAAGGCTGAGGCGGAAGGATCGCCAGAGCCCAGCAGGTCAAGGCTGTGGTGGCCGGGAGCAGCCACTGCACTCCAGTCTGAGTGACAGAGTGAGATTCCAACTCAAAAAAAAAAATGTTAAACAAAGCTGGCTTGGAGAATGTGAATCACCTGTTGCAATGAACCTGTATTTTTGTTGGTTGCTTTAGAGTCTTCTGCTGACTTCATTGGGTCTTATCTAACCCTTTTCAAAGAAGCTCTCCAGTGATGTTTGGTTTTTTACTCATTTTGGCTCAGGTTAGCTTGTGGACTTACCAAAACTGTGACTGAGACAAGTGCCCAATGCAAGAAAGAGGTATGGATGGAAGTGATGAATAAAATAACAGGTGGACCATGCACAGACTAAAATAAGTGTCAGATTCTGACTTAAAGCCTGCCACCAGAAGCAGCTATACAACTGAAGTACATCAACTCACTTGCTACTCACTGATAGGGTTTTGATATGAGTCTGCAAGCAATTGATTCATTATGGTCTCTGTGCTGTCACACCTCATTGCTAATCTGTATTTGCAGCCACTCCGCAGTGCTAGCATTGCCACCTCACTCCACCTAGATCATCAGGCATTAGATTCTCATAAGGAGTGCACAACTTAGATCTCTCAAAGTGCAGTTCACAACAGGGTTCACGCTCCTATGAGAATCTAATGCCACTGCTGATCTGACAGAAGGTGGAAGTCAGGCAGTAATGTGAGCTATGGAGAGCCACAGTAAAGACACATGAAGCTTTGCTCACTCACCCACCACTCACCTCCTGCTGTGTGGCTGGGTTCCCCTGGGTCTGTGGCCCAGGGGTTTGGAACCCTTGTTCCAATTAATGCAGAAATTGACAATATTTTGTGTTTTGAAATGGAAAGGGCCTGTGTTCCTTGAACACCAGATGTGCAGGAGGGACTACTGGGCATCTACCAGAACCAGCCCTGTATTTGCACCCAAGTATAAAAGACCTGCCCAGTTCTGCGTGTTTCCCTCCTTCCTACTCTCTCGCCAGAGTGAAAATATGTAACAACAACAAAGCATCATTTGAAATGTAGACCAATAATAGCAATTGACTCTGAGATGTAAATAAGTATAGTGTGGCTCCTGTGGGAAATTTGATTTTTGGAAATGTGATCCAAGTACTTCTTCAGAATGGATTAACCACAAAGTATAGTCTCAAGAAATTACTAGTATACTGTTCAATGGGATTATTTATTACTGTTCATTTTCATTATAATATACATGTTAGCTCATGTTTATGAGATAAAACATTTTTGGTTTAAGTCTAGTTGATGCTGAGTTGTTTTTTCTGATAATAATTAGTATGCAACATATTCCATTTCTAGTCTATTTGTGACCAGAAATTCCAAAGCCAGAGCATCAGCATAAAGAAAGCTACTTGTCTTCTATTTTCCTACAGTTAAAGGATATGTATTTAGTGATATGATAGCAATCTCAATTTGATTGTATTTTAAAAGAAGGCACCAAAGAATTATAGCATTTATAACTAGAATTTCATCCATCATATATGTCCTCAAAACCACTCTAGTTTCAGTGGTATTAGTAATATAGAAATCTTGAAGACACATGCATATTCAGGGTTCAATTTATATATTATGTATAGTTCGGTTTTTGAGCTGTTTCCTTAAATAGAAAATTTTAATCATATTCTTGAGGATTTTTTCAATAAAATATAACTTTACTGTAGGGATTTGTAGTGGAGTATTTGCACCCTCTGAAAGGGCATTTTTTTCTTATGTTTTTTTTTTTAACTTAGAGGCTCAGTCTTTTAATTAATTGAAAAGAAAGCTAACCAATTAGTAAGGAAATGTTCTATCCTTACCTGAGGATTTTAAAGGTGTATGTGTGTGTGTGTGTGTGTGTGTGTGTGTGTGTGTGAGAGAGAGAGAGAGAGAGAGAGAGAGAGAGAGAGAATGAGGTAGGTTACATTTTGAATTCTTAAAGAGAAAGGTCTATGGAGTAAAACTAAGATAAATAATCTGGCATTGAGGTCCTCCTGAGAATAACTTCTTCTGAAATTGATTAATTAAAATATATGTTTGGGGCAACCCTTTCAGGTCCCCTCCTGCTGTGAAAGCTTTTCTGTTTTCTCAATAAATCCTACTTTCTCACCTTAAAATATATATATATACATATATATACACACATATGTTTGAACTTCCTAAGTTTATTTCAGCTTTAAAATTATGTCAGCTTTGTTCCATTTGAGACAGTGTCTTGTTACCTTTGTTAATTTTTTGAAAAGGTTCTGTCAATATTTATTGGAACACAAAAATTGGAGTCTGTGCTATGTTGTCTGATCTACAGCAAGTTAATATTTTCCTTTTTTTTCTTAATTTAAGTTAATGCTTTCATCTGAGCTGATGCTACAGAGTAAAAGAATGATCTTCCAGAGGGGAGATTGAGAAGAGCATTATAAATCCTCTAAACTTCAGAGAGTTGGACATTCATGGAATTGAAGAGGCTCTTTATACCTTTTTAAATGTTTTATTTCCCAAATCTTTTTATTTTGGGCCTATAGAAAGTTATCTTCAAGGTCTCACTTGAGCTATTTCAGAATAATCATTTTAAGCAATAAAGGATTTAGGATTAGTTAATAATGCTTGACTCTATTAAAAATGTAAACAAGATTCCATATAGCCTTCTCCCACATGTTGCCCATAATAGAGGATTTTAGCACTAAACAAAAACAAGATTCAGGCTACTGTATCCTAGAGAAATTGCCCATTGGGGAGCCATTTTTCCGGTTCATATTTTTTAAAGATAAAACTTGTCACACCATCTCAAGCCTTGGCATTCAAGCAGTGATATTGCTGATAAATGTTAAACAACTGACTTTCTGGTGGGCAAAAGAGTCCTATGTATATATACTGCAGATTGTCATATTAAAATATTTCATTGTGACAGGAACATATCATAATGGAAAAGATTAAAATTAAAGAAATAGAAGAAAAATCACTGACAAATGCTGAGGAGATGTTTTTTTCCTTCTTAAACTGATACAGCTTAGAAGCCAAGGGCCTACTTAAGGAAGATCTAATCTGTTTAGGTAGTCAAAGAACTCTGGAGAACTTAAGATGGGAATTGCTTCTTCATCTTCCCTGAACTAGTGATTTCAATTTACACTTTTTAGTGATTTCAGGTTACATGTAAAAAAAAATGTTAACTAAACATTAGCATAAGATAAAATAATTTTTAAGAAGTAAGTGACTCACAGATAACGTTCTAGCAGGGTATATATGGCCACCAAAAAGGCACTCTTTTTAAACTGAAAGAGAATAGAATTGCAGAAGAATAAATGGAATGAAATGATCCCTCATTCCTGTAGTCTTGAAGAGGATCTTTATAAAGAGTAGATTGACACAGAAAGTCACACATGGACAAATTGTGTCATTTGCCCAAGCCAACTATTTGCCTCCCAAGTTAGAGGCTTACCGACTATATGGCATCAAGTTTTTGAGAGGCGATAACAGTTTCTGGCAGAATAAGTTCAGTTGTTCCATAGACAGGCTTCAAGCACCTGGAAAAAATATATCCAAGCCAAATATCTCTAATTCCATTTGGGCAAAAATGCTGATATGTAAAAAGCTTGTAAACACTAGACACTATTCAGTCTTTTTATTTCAAATATATTAAATCGTTTTGACTATTTACAAAAGTAATCTTTACCAAAATGTTCCCTCAATGCTTTCTTTAGATTCATTCACTCACCCATAACATTTATCGAGTAGATGCTCTGTGTCAGGCCTGCAGCTGATTGCTGGGTAAATCACTGGACTAAATAGTCCAAAGGTCCTTTCAAACTCTCAGGTGGAGGCAGGAGTTGGAATTGAGAAAGAGGAAAGAAGTCAGCTTCTGATAATAGACACCTGAAAATACAAAATTTATTTAAATATGGGTTTAATATTTTAGACATCTAGACAACTTCCAATGACTGGGACATTTGCTTCTTACTGAAATAATTGAGCCACATTCCCAAAACATTATAGAATATAACTCTAAATGAAAACCAGATTCAGGCTACTGTATCCTGGAGAAATTACCCATTGGGGAGCACAATGGTTCATCATATAGAGTAAAGATTTCTTCTTGTAAACAACTTAGGAAAACCAATGCAGGGCTATGCAAAAGAATATATAGAATTAAAATATATCAGGGAAGTTAAAAACTCTTAAGTATCATCAGGTTTAATTATCTCCTTAAAATATCTCCACCCTATGATCCCATTGCTTTCCGTAAATTGTCTGCCAGAATAAGGTTACTATTTATGAAGTAGATTACATCTATTTAAATAATTACTTTCTATTGCCAAAGAGACTGAATGTTGACTAATTAGATCAGGCAACAACTTTAAAATGTAATGTGACAAGTAATTTTTATTTATTGAATCATTTGTGTATAGGTAACACAGTTAATATCATTTGTTGACTGAGAGAACCCAGGGGTCTTAAAACTCTATCTTTTAAAAAGTTTTTATTATATTGATGATTTGTTTGTTAAATTTGCTAGGAATATAATAATGCATTTCCAGTGTGCTTTACTGTGTACCATTTTGTGACAGTAAATTCATAGAAGCAATGTATGCATGTATTGACAGTACATTGTCTACTTACTTAAATGTTGGTGAGAACCAGGACCAAGTTTTGCAAAGAAGAAAAACAAGAAATACGTTTTTAGTCATATAGGAAAACCTGAATACTTTCCATAACAAAATCGTTAAGTAGAAAGTGCACTGTGACTACATACTAGAAATTTACCATATAGAAATTCATATTACATTTGACTTTCCTTCTATATATGATAAAATCTACTCTTAAACAGTATGTCAGTTTGATATATGTAGTATATCAATTTTAGTAATATATTATATTTAGTGATGAATGAGATTTTTAAATGCTATGATAAATAATTTTTAGGGATTTAGATAGATTGGAACTATATATTACAGTACTATTATATATCATAACATTTTAAATTTCTGAAAAAAGCCTACAATTTAGTGACATAGTACTAAATGTATTTTAAGTATAGTGTTATCAGCACAGGGCTGTATTACCTTAGGAACTGTCCTATGACTTTTTAATCACTTTGAAAAAAAGGATGTTTCTTTCCTGTTTGTTAAAAAGATTTATTTAATGCTCTATCTGTGCCAAAAACTGGACAAAATTTTATTTTCCGCTGGCACATTCAATGATACAAAATTGTTGTTTTTCTTCTCATTAGAAAAATATGTAGAGATTTCTTAGTTAAAAAAAAAGTTGCAATGAAGTTGCCAAATTCACATTTCTAATGAAAATTTACCTTTTTACCTCTCTGAATAAAGAAAACACGAAGTTTAGTCTTCCTGAACTTTATAAATTCAGGCTAATGCAAAGAGAAAAAAAAAGAGATCAGAGTTTGTATATTCTCTGAGTTATACTTTGAATAAGACCAGGACACTGTTTCCCTCATCTTTACTACACTTATTAAATTTGTGCAAACGTATAGGGCACATGGCAAATTTTGTCATATGTGTATAATGTATGGTGATGGTCATGGTATTCAAGTCATGGTATTTCAAGGTGTCTATCATCTAAATACAATACATTTTTGCTACATATTGTCATCCTACTCTACTGTTAAACACTGTTTATTCCTTCTATATAACTTTATATTTGTTCTCTTTAACCCACTTCTCTTCATCCTCCTCACTCCTACTCAACCCTCTCAGTCTGTGTTATCTGTTTTTCCACTGTCTACCTCCATGTGTTGTGTTGAAATGTTTAACTCCCAATGATAAATAAGAACATGCAATATTTGCCTTTCTGTGCCTGGAATATTTTACTTAAGATAATGACCTCCAGTTCTGTCCATGTTGTTTCAAAGGGTACGATTCCTTTCTTTCTTTCTTTCTACAGCTGAAGAGTGTTTCATTGTGTATCTATACCACATGTTCTTTATTCATTCGTCTGTTGATGGACTCTTAGGTTGATTCCATTTCTTTGCAATTGTGAATAGTGCTGTAATAAACATGGCATGCAAGTGCAGGTATACCTTTGATATTTTCATTTCTTTTCCTTTGGGTCGATACCCAATTGCTGGGCCAAATGGTAATTCTACTTTTAGTCTTTTGAGAAATCTCCAGACTGTTTTCATCGTGGCTATACTAGTTTACATTCCCACCAAACAGTGTGTAAGAGTTCCCTTTCCTCTGCATCCTTGTGAATATCTTAATTTTTGTCTTTTTAAAAATAGCCATTCTGACAGGCATCAGATGTTATCTCATTATGGTTTTAATTTGCATTTCACTGATGATTAGTGATGCTGGGCATTTTTTCGTATACCTATTGTCCATTTGTATATAGTCTTTTGAGAATTACTCCACTTCTAAGGCTTTGTTTGTTTCTTCTCTCAGAATGGACTCAACGCTCTCCATCTGGCTGCCAAGGAAGGCCATGTGGGGCTGGTTCAGGAGTTGCTGGGAAGAGGATCCTCTGTGGATTCTGCCACCAAGGTAATGTTCATGCTGGTAGATTTGTTCTTCTTAAAAAATAGGAAATGATTTAAAGCTTCTTTTTCTGGTTGTATATTTCAAAGGTTCATTGGAACACTAAGATTCCAACCCCACAAAACTAAACTTAAAGCCTTCTCCATTAAACTTTGCAGAATTTGAATTGTTTCATTTAAAGACTTATCAGACATGAAACTGAAGAAATCTATAAATCCAGTTTCTAACATTTTGTCTTTCTTTGATTCACAAAAAGGACAAGATTAACACAATCCTCTGTAAACAATAACACCTATTTTCCTAAGGTTAACTTAATTTTTAAAAGGCATACCGATGTGGTAAACTTCTCAATGGAAATGAACAAGTAATTTTCATGCTTCAGTTAAATTGATATATCTTCTGACGTATTCATTCTATTTGGTATGAAACTATACAGAATCCTATATACTCTAATGAAAAAGAGATTTTGGATCACGTATTGAATTGTTAGGTGAAAGTTAGGTTTTACCAGTACAAAGTGTGTTCGTAAAGAAAGTAGATTCATTTTTTAAAAATTTACACGATGCTGGATATACTAGAAACTGTTGCTGTCTTCTTAATGCTGCTTTTGCTACAATATGTTTGAAACTGTTGGAGATTTATGTCATAAGCAACAGATATTTAAAAAGATATTATTAGTGGTGACAAATCTTTGTCTTGTGAAGGTGAAATTTGTATTTGGAAAAATATAGTAGCTAATCAGACTCAAGCATGATGGCACAGGGCTGGAGTGTGATAATACCACTGTGGGAGATGCAGAGAGAAGTTACACACTCAAGCCGCTGGCTAGGGCATTAGTCTACTCAGGGGTAAACAACAACAACAAAAAGGAGTGTGGGAAAAAAATAGAAACATGGCCAGTTAACCTGGATTTCCACCACCTATATAACTGCCAAAATGTACACTAGTTCTGCTTATAGTGTAGTAAACAGTAATTCTAGCAGAAATGGAAACAGGCAACTCTCTGGCAATTCCAAAGTAGTTAAAATATAAGTTCACTATATGCAATAAATTGCTTACTCTGAACATAAAGAGTAAACATTTTTGTTAACATTTTGCATTAGTGTGCCAAATAATTGTTGAACAAATATTTAAAGAATATCTATTTGAGTGTAGATCAAATTATTTGCTTCCCCTGAGGTGCCCATATTAATATAATTAGCATATTCATTAAACCAAACACACATTTTTTTTTTTTTTGAGTCGGGATATCACTTTGTTTCCTAGGCTAGAGTGCTGTGGCACAATCACAGCTCACCGCAGCCTCAAACTCCTGGGTTCAAGCAGTCCTCCCACCTCAGCCTTCCTAGTAGCTGGGACTGCCTGTGTTGTGCCATCATGCCTGGCCAGTATTTTTATTTTTTGTAGGTTTTGCTATGTTGTCCAGGCTGGTCTCAAAGTCCTGGGCTCAAGCAATCCTCCCACCTTGGCGTGATAAAGTACGGGGATTACAGGCATGAGCCACCATGCCCAGCCCAACCACTTTTTGGTTGCTTGTTTGTTGTTGTTTTTCTTTTTTCCTTTCAGCTCTATTGATATTTTAAGCAGGTTTACTTTTAATTACAAACTAGAGCTGCAGAGTTTTCCAGGGAAAAAAAAAAAAACGTTTAAAAAGAAAGAGGCTGTGCTCAGTGGCTCAGCCTGTAATCCCATCACTTTGGGAGGCTGAGGCGAGAGGATTGCCAGAGCCTGAGGGTTCGAGACCCACCTCGGCAACTTGGCGAGATCTCGTCTCTACAATAAATAAAAAAAATTAGGCCAGCGTGGTAGTGCGTTCCTGTAGTTCCAGCTACTTGGAAGGCTGAGGCGGAAGGATCGCTGGAGCCCAGCAGGTCGAGGCTGCGGTGACCACGAGCGTGCCACTGCCCTCCAGCCTGGGTGACAGAGTGAGACTCTAACTCAAAATAAATAAATAAATAAATAAAAATAAAAAGAAAGAACTGAGCCCCCAAAATACTGAGTGGTTAATGGTAGAAAGAGAACTAGAGGCCAAACTCTATGGCTTGGAATCTACAGTTTTCTGTTTGTTTTTCTTTTAAAAAAAATTTTTGTTATTTATTTTGATCGCATCACAGGTATTTTTAATCTCTTGGCCTATATTTTATTTTCACCAAAGGTTTAAATTATTTTTCATTGGTGATTGGTGTTGTGGATGGTAAATTTTGATGAAGCAAATGGTATAAGTCATTGGTAACACTATGATTCATGTAAAATTTATTTTTTTAGTTCCAAAATATTTTGGTCAACAACCATGTGCCCTAGTGACTGGAAGCACAACTGTAAGCAAACTCAATTTCTGTACTTAATGGTAGAGAAAATTTTCCTTTCTTTGCAAGGAAAAAAAAAAAGACCTCAATGTTTCAGTAAACTTTTTCTTTTTGTAGTTACTGTTTTCTTGCAGTAGGACTCTAAATCACATGAATCTCATGAGATGTTGTCTCATATACACACACATCCCAAATGTTTTGTTTCATTGAGAACTTAGTCATTTTATATTCTCAGCACAATGCCAATGTTGTGAAAGACAGGAAAGGAAGGCACTGAATGAGATGGCCACTTTTTTTTATGGTAAAAAGTAATCCTTTTGCAAGTGGGCTTCTATCTTGATAAAATGACAAATTTCAGTCTGTTGAAGTAATCACAGCAAAGTTGAAAATGGCTGTACATTTTGGTTTCTACACATTTTCGAAACCTCTTTTTTGCTTTTTCTCTCCAAAACAGAAGGGAAATACTGCTCTTCACATCGCATCTTTGGCTGGACAAGCAGAAGTTGTCAAGGTTCTTGTTAAGGAAGGAGCCAATATTAATGCACAGTCTCAGGTATTACATCCAGGTTTTCTCTGATTTAAATAAATTTAAATTATAATAGTTTTGTGAAGTTGATTTAACAGGTTCAGCTAGCTGTTGGGCAACTAAATTTATTATAAATGCTCTATTGTTTATTTTAGCCAAATTATTCTAACTCATGCTAATTTTTTGACATATTATGATCTCCCTTTTAATGAAACTGAACGCTTGACAAATGTAAGTCTATCATGGTATTTATGTATTTTTTAAAAGGATATAAAGTGACAGTGACTTTTTTTTTCAGAATGACAGCGACTTGTGTGAAATATGAATGATTCATGAAAGTTCCATGTTGCTTTATGAAAGTATTTTCTTGCCTTAAATTTTAAAAAAAATTCTCAAAATACTAGCATTCCAGTGGGAAATCTGCTACACAGTGGGAATTACACACTTTGGTTGCCTTATACTCCAATTGCGGCCTTTACTAAACTGCCTGCCAAGAGCAACAAGCAAATTCAAGTCCCATGGTCTTACGATGAACATAATAATAAGTAGGAAATGCATGGTTTCAAAATGAAATGAAGAAAAATTTAAATAATAATTATTTAATCAAGTTATACCATAAACTTAACCCCTAATTTTTTTCTAGTAGAAAGGGGAAGAAAATATTGTTGTGTCCAAAGCTTTACTCTCGGTATATATCCATGTAGTTATGTGGGAATTGAGGAGTAAATCTTTATAACCAATTTATTCTCTCTATTTTGGGGAGTTTTATCTTTAGCCTTTCTGATGACACAGACCACATCATGGGGGATATTGACAAAGTAAGCCAGCTCTTTTTATGATCTATTGCTTGGGATAAGCTCACAAGCCTGCCTTTGAAGGTTGTTATGTAGGAATATCTGCTGCCTGTACAGATCATTCATTATGTAGACATGGCTCTAGTTCTATAGATTCCACAAGTTCTGGACCCAGAAAATATTAAAGGCAATTGTTAGAATAAGGTCTATTTTCTTTTATTTTGATTTTGAGAAAAATCTATTGAAATGATGACATATAAGATAGTATCAATTTTGATCTCTGTAATGTAATATTGTTTTAATTAGTCGCTTTTTCCTCCTTACAACTCAAACTTTTAACATGTAGTGAGAATAAAAACCTGTATTAAGTAAAATTTTTATAATTTTGTAATATCTATAGAGAACACCTGCATATTCTATAAAGTATAATAGCATCTTAGGTTTGGAGACAAAGAAACCTACAAAAATCTTCTGTTTCAAAGTAAAGAGTAAAAACATTTTTATCAAGAGAAAATCTTTTTGCTTTAGAGCAGAGGCTTGCAGACTTTAGACTGCATCATAATCTCCTGCAGGACTTGCTGAAACACATGTTTTTACTCCCCGTTCCAGAATTTCTAATTCATTGTTGGGGTGAAACCTGTGAGTTTTCATTTTTTACAAGTTCTCAGCTGATGCTAATGCTGCTAGTTCAGGGACCAGACTTTGAGAACTACTTTAGAGAATGTGAGAAAAAGCATATAAGCATAGATTCAACTACATGCCTGAAATAATAGTGCACTTACAAAGCATGAAAATGAAAACTTGGTTAGGTTCGCTTGCTTATAGGAAATCCCTCCTACTTTGGCAGGAAATACACATATACATTGGTACTGTTAATATCTATGAAAAGAGCATGTTTACTTTTCTCAAAATGACTTGTTGAGCTTGTACTTGTCATAAAAGTTGAGCAGTTTAACAAATGCTGCAAGGTAAATGCTTGTTAAAAGCTATCATATAGTTATTATACTGTGGTTATTGAAAATGTATATGCTTTGGAGATTCTTCAAGGAGAATAAGCTAAAACCATTTAATCAATAAATTGCTTTCTGAGTTAATGAGCCTTTTATCAGTCGTAATCATGCCAGGTTATAACATCTTAAAAGAAGGTTTGTATCATCATTAAGACATTAATCTCATTTGTGCTATCTGCTATTAGCTCAATTTAAGATTTCTACTGTAGGGAATCTTGACAAATAGCTTCCAACTAATATATTATAGGAAATATTTAGAATGAGTATAATTAATAATTAAATCTTAGGATATTTTTCTAAATGTTTTTCTAGGTCATTGGCTAAGGCCAATGACTTCTTTACTATATTTAAAGTATGTAGCTATCATTACCAATTGGCAAAAATTATTGTTACTTAGAATATTATTATTTTTATTTTTTTATTTTAAAGATGTGGGGTACAATTCAGGGTTAGGTATACAAATGTTCATTATGCAGGTACCCTTGTTAATAAGGTGTGCCTCTCCCTCCTCTGGCAGTTTCCCTCAACTGCCAATTGTACGCCCCCCCAGCAGTTTCCCACTACTGCCAATCCCTTTACTTAGAATATTTTATAAGTCAATGAGTAAAAATTAAAATGTGTGAATTTATATACATGGGTTGATTATTTTGCCCCTGTATGTGTGTAAATCTTAAAAGTCACGGTCTTAGGGCCATGCAGGAAGACGTGAGTTCTTCCTCTTATGTGATTCCCCTCAGTCTTGTCTTATTTAAGATAGATATTTCTTTATGTGGACACATTGGGTGTCAGGTGGATGGGTAGGAGACATACTCGTGGCAGTTGGACTGTCACTTCCTTTTGAGAACCAGAAAAAGGGTGTAGGAATCCCAAGTGCACAACATAGAGTCTGAATTTTTTATTCAAATTATACCTTCTTTTACATCTTTCTAAGAATGTAATTCAAAGCACTGAAATGCAGAATAGTCTGAAATTATAGGAACATTGGCAGCTGCATAGTACTTTGCCTTTGACAAACGTCTAGTTTGGAAATAGACCACAGAAGATAATTTTGAATTAAGAAGGTAAAAAATCTCTCTGAAAAGCTCCAGGAATAAAAATCTTGGAATTCATGGGTTATGGAGAAGTACACATTTATGGATTTTTTCTGCATTCTTTACATACACTAAGAGATCCATGTGAGGCTTATGTTCCATCATAAGGCACCAATTTTGGTAAGCAATATCCTTAATTTATTGTGTCCCAGAGCACCAGCAGGATTGATTTAACTACTTTAAATGGTATTATGTAAATTGATATCATAACAATGAACAAATGTTTATTTACATTTCTGTATTCATCAGTGATATTAGTGTGGTTTCTACTGAGCTAATTCTCGGTATACTTTTAAGTACTGACACTGACCATGTAGCTCTCCAGCTTGGTTGGCATGGAGGTCTCATCCAGCAAGACCTCAGTGAAAGCTATTTTGGTGGAATAATGGAGCTGGAAGTCAAGTTGTAGTGAGTTGAGGAATGTTATTTGCTTTGAAGATGATTGTTTGCTTTCTGAAAACATGAGCATTTTCAGGCATCTTAATATCCTCTAAACAATCCTATATAAAAGATGTTGGAATAATTTTCACCTATCTGTATGGGACATTTGTTTTGTCATTTTTTTAAAAACAAAGTTTATTTAGAAAGTAAATTAGAGAGAGAGAAAGGGAGGGGGAAGAGAGAGAGAGAGAGATTTCAAATTTTGCTTTTCATATTAAAATTCCCAGAAGCTGGGAAGGTAAAACTTACATTTTCCAGACTATTTTACAAATAAGGTTCTGTATGTTTTTAGGTTCAACATCCAGTCATACAAATTGGTGAAAGATGTAAAAAGCAAAAGTGAGGTGGAGGGTACAATTCTACTGTTTCTATGACAAGCATTATCACAAGGTTTTGGTTTTTTTCTGTGGCAGTCATCAGCATTAGTCCTGCCTGGTATCTAGTTACTAACTTTGTGAAGTTCTGAGGCAGGGTGTGGGCATCCATTTTGCTAGCACGTATGACAGCAGGCCGATTGGTCCTTGTTCAGGATGATGCAGCAAGGGGCAAGAGCATCCCAATCATGGCTGGCAGCATGCTGATAGCGACAGTGGTAGTATGGTTGTGAAGTCCATGGCTTCACCTTCAGAAGAGGCAGAAGTTTCACTGGTGACCCACTTCTGTAGTCACTCCTGCACAGCAAGAGAAGCTGCATTGTCAGAAAGTAAAATTTGCTCCCCTTCCAATTGCTGATATAATGTCGCATTTTTAGGCCAAGTTTCTGTAGCTGCGATCTGGGAAATGAAGGCTTCCACCACTAGAGACATGTCGGTGGGGAGGCCCTGTACCCAGGTGCCTGCCCTCCACGGGCCTCTTCGTCCTCCTCCGCAACCCAGGTGGCTCTCAGCAGCTCACAAGCCTAGCCCTACAGACTTACTAAGTCCTGTTTGGTCATTTTATAGCATGTGAATTTATTAGACCAGAGACATTACTTTTACAAAATTATTTCAATTCTATATTGCTATCAGAGAAATTATATTTTGAGAATATTTTTAAAAACATTCTGAGTCATGTTTTCCTTTCAATACTTAGAGCACTTTTTGTTTACTTTTTGCCTGTTGATATTTGCCTATCTCAGATTTATTTTTTAAATGTATATCTACTATTTCTCCAAGATTGTAAACTTCTTGGGAACAAATAACTTTTTCTTGCGCTTCACTATAGTTTTAGCATTTTGCATAATATATTGCACATATGTGACTACATGCATGTATACCCTTCATGTATAAGAGTTAGCTTTGTTGTATATGTTCCAGTCATGCCTAATCATAGACATAATAATAATGCAGGTAATACCATTGACTCTCAGGCACTGTCTCTGGTGTGTTGTATACATTATGTCTTTTGTTCTTCATTTACTTTGTCATTACTGGTGACAAACTGAGACTCAGATGGGTCATTTACAGGCCTATCATCCTCATCTCCAGGCAGCATTGCTGCTTGTAGTTCTCATAACAGTTGCATCTTCTCTATAGAACTCAAAGAATAATTTTTAAAATTCCGTTGTCTTCTAACCCAAATTTTACTCAGGTCAGAATTAGCTAATTCTTTTACAGTCCATGCAAAAGCTTTAAGGTGGAAAATGTTCACTTAGTATTTTTATGAGCTATAAATGCTCTGCAAAATGTTCAAAACATGAGCAATTTTGCTATTGACACCAAGGAAATCTGACGTTGAATTTCCTCCTTCTAATTTTCTCTACAAAAAAATGTGACTTTTAGTTCTCATAGAAGATAATTTTTTTCTTTAAGTCCTTATTATATTCTTTAAATATAAAATCATTAAAATCAGAAAGACCAACATGATAAAGCAAAAAGATCTTTAAAATATCTGATTTTTGTTTTTATAAAACAAATTGGTTTATATTGAAACGTGATTTCATTAGAAGAAGAGAAGGGCTAGAAGCTCTTGTGAGGTTCCTTTAAAGTCTGTGTCTGCTCAACTCAGTCTGTGTTGGAACAGATTCCAGGTGTCACCAAACTATAGCTCAACAATAATATCTTGCATTCAGACCCTCATTTTTTTTTTTTTCTTTTTTTGAGTCAGAGTCTCACTATCATCCAGGCTGGAGTGCAGTGACATGCTTACAGCCACCGCAGCCTCGACCTGCTTGGGCTCAGGCGATCCTTTCACCTCAGCCTTTCAAGTAATTGGAACCACAAGCTCGTGCCACGATGTCCAGCTAATTTTTTTATCTTACTGTAGAGACCAGGTCTTGACAAGTTGCCCAGGCTGGTCTAGAACCTCTAGGCACAAGCAGTTCTCTCACTTCCACCTCCCAAAGTGCTGGGATTACAGGCTTGAGCCCCATGCACGGCTCAGACCCTCAAATTTAATCTGTATCTCCATTTGTTATTTAATCTTATTCTAACCTTATATGAATAAATAATGAATATTCTCATTTTACCTATGGGAAAATTTGAGGCACAAGGAGGAAAACCAAGGTCACATAACAAATTAGTGATGGAGCCACAAATCTGTGGTTGTTCGGTATGGACACCTTCCTTCCAAATAATCCTCAGCAATGTTTCCCATTCACTGTTTTTCACCTTCTGCTTCTACTAAGGAAGTCCAAAACTCTGCTTACTTCCCACAAGTCCCAGGCCCCTGGCTTACATGCCATTCGTTTTCTGCTTACTAGGCACTCAAATGCTGGGGTAACTGTAAGCATTCCACAAAAGCTAGGCAACTGGTAAGTCAAGGGATTCAGGTGCACCGTGAAGTCTTATCCATGATCTGGAATTCAACCAAGCACAGTTCTTAACACGTCTAAGACTTAAATATAATTTCTGAAATATGCTTGGTGGTGTCCTTTTTAATTCATTTTTCTTATCTGTGTTGACATTCTTCTACTTGTTCTTACAGCTCAGCCTTTTCATAAGGACCCTAGAAACAGTATTTTTTTTCCCTTTCATCTTAATGACAAGTGAGTTTGAATAAGATGCTCTCACTTGTTATTCTTTATATGATAGTTTACTGAAAATTTATTTCTATTTTTCTTTATTTCTTTTACCTGTCTTATGGTCAATACTCTTTGTTACTGGAAATTTTATTCCAAAAGACTTTCCTACTTGTAACTAACATGATTAGGCTATTTTATTAGTTTTCAAATTTTTTCAGACCACAAGTATTAATGCCACTTGCAAGATTGTATCACCATGATTATACCCCTAGAATTACGGAGGTGCATGCACCCACTCTATGCAATGATACATATCTTTTCAGGTGTAGCTTCCAATAGTTTTCCCTTCATTGGCCCTAACTCATTGTCACAAATAATTTGAACTAAGCTGTGAAGCGGAAGAAAGCCTACACAGTTGGCCAGCATGCCAGTTATCCTGAATTGCTTCCATATGGTCATAGAGCCATCCTTGGCTCTTCAAGCAAAAAATTCATAATGGAACATTCTATTCTCTCTCTCTCTCTCTCTCTCTCTCTCTCTCTCTCTCTCTCTCATACACACACACACACACACACACACACACACACACACACACACACGCCCCACACACAGTATGTGATCCGTGGTCACAGACTCCAAAAAAATGCTTTGTCATCAGGTTTCCCCCCCAAATATATACATGTGGTTCTTTCTTAATAAGGATCTTGGCTTTTTAACTGGGAGAAATACTGTTTATAATACAAATACTCTGAAGTTCAGATGACAGCAGGTATTTACATTTGACCACAAATAAGAAAGAAGTCAGGACACTTCTATTATCTTTTGACTCTGAAAATCAACCTGTTATGTGATTACAAGTTTGGAAGAGCATCTCTGCTCCTCAGCACTTCAAGTTAAAGGAAACATGCTTTCTCCAAACTGCCATTCCCAGTGTGCTTGGAGAAATGATGAGAATTGATGTCTTTAAAAATTTTCCCTAGAAGGATATTACTTTCCCTTATTCTAGTAGAAAGCCAACATTGAAATTACTGGTCTGCAAACACACACACACACACATCTGATAAGCAACAATATTTTCATTTACAATAAATTAAAGCAATTTTTCAGTTTTTGAAATAAAGCTAATACAAATATATGTTGTCTTTATGCTAATTTATCTGGGGACAGATGGAGTTGAAGGGCTGAAAACTGCCTGTCATTTTGTCCTGAAGTTTGAATGAGTTATAGCACATCAGGAGTAAGAAGGGGGAAGTGTGCTGTGGGAAAATCAAATCTATTTGCAGGAACCTAAAAGAAATAAAGTATCTGGACGCTGAAACAACAAGGGAAAATGTGGTGTATGAAGTGAAGCTTGAGGAAGAAAGCCAGATCTTGCAAGATGTTATGAGCCACGCTAAGGATCTTGTCCTGACCTAAGGTGTTTATCGCAGACCCAGGATGTAGTAGAGTTGGAAGGTAGAACATGCTCAGAATTCTGTTTAAAATTCTGAAAACTTCACCCTGGTGCAGCTTGGAGAACAGCTTGAAGGAAGACCAGGGGATGCAAAGCAAACCATTTGGAGACTATTGCATTGATCTACTTGAGGTAGGAGGTAATGTTAGCTTGGAATGGAGTCGTGGTGTTTTGGGTGATGGATAAAGGAGGACTGCTTTGAGAGAGATTAAGAACCAATTTCAGAGCACTTGGTGAGGATGGCATATGGGAATAGAGGAAGAGGATCACATCAAGGGTGACTTCTCGTTTTCTCCCTTGCCTAACAGTATACATGGTGATGAAATCCACTAACAGAAAGTTAATAAGGACAAGGCTTTGCTTTGGGTTTTGGTGAGGAGGAGGGTGATCTTAATGGCAGTTTGACCTACATGTCTAGAGTTCAGAGAATAATTGGAATAAAGATATATATGGGTCATCTGATGTAACTGGTGATTAAAGCAGTGGATTCAAATGAGACTGCCAGAGCAGCTAAGCCAGTATAGTAGTGAAAGGTAAACAACTCCTTCACCCTCTGAAGTTGGCTAAAAAAACTCAACTGACAAAAGTCAAATTAATAGTAAAAAAGGCATCCAAATCTACTAAGTACTCGAGAGTCATGCAGAATACGAGAGGGACCCAAAAAAATCCAGAATTTATTTATAAAAAGTTGTGTATTTATTCTTACATGTTTAAATTTCAGACACCTTCAAAGTACTTTCTGTTTGATGCAATACACCCATCAAGACTTTTTTCCACTGTTCAAGACAGTTTTTGAACTGGTTGATTTTGATGCCTTTTCTTTCAAAGGGAAAAACATGTCCCTTTGAAGACTTTTTTCATCTGGAAAAACAGAATAAAGTGCACTCTTAAATCACCCATTATGAAATGGTCAAATGAGTTAAAAGAATCTCCAGAAAAAAAATTCACTGAAACCAAATGCAGCTTCTTGCAACAATGCTAGCTGGCACCTGGTGGAAATGGGTTCCTAGAACACTTACCTAGCGGGGGAAGCCTGTACTGCCAAGGGCCCGCTCTTCAAAAGATAATTCTGGTTTTTTGGGGGATCTCCTCTCGTATAAGAACTCAAAGAAATAGTCAGATGGTTGACACTTTTATACTGTCTTAAGAATACAGAAAGAATAGGAGATTGGAGCATGGTAAAACAGGTTATGTAAGAAGGAAGGAAGGTAGCCTGGCTAGCAAAGGTAATCTTGTTATATAGCTGAAACCTCACAGGTAACAACCCTCAGAGAGAATAGATAGCAAATGTCAGACCTTTAAAGGTGTCAGACTTTCAAGTAATCTTTCCTAGAACCAGGCAAGGGAAGGCCCTCAGAGAAAGCCTGGCTGCATCCATGCTGATTCTCTACAGATGAAATCTTTGTACAAAAGATAGCTTGCTTCGCAGAGCTACTTCTGTATGTAAGCCCTCTGAACGGTGTCTCAAAAATATGTCAGAGAAGTATATTTTGGAGTAAAATATTTTTATTTTCTTCACCAGCAAGAGGTAGAAGAGGGTCTAGGTTTCAGGAACAATTTTCACATGGAAGAAAATAGGATAAAGAAAATTGGAGGCATATGTCAAAAAATAGAAAAAGTTATAATAAATGTCCAGAGGACTCTGGGTTCTTAGAATAAAACAAGTAAAAAATAGCAGACTTGGAAGAATTAAAATGAGAGCTCATTAAACCCATTGAAATAAGCACTTGATTTAAGCCTAGGCTGGCTTCAGTTTGCCAGTGGTTAGAAGCAAAAATCCAGTCAGATAACCTGGATTTTAATCCTGCCTTAATCACTCACTAACTCTCTGACCTTGGACAAGTTACTTATAATTTCTGTGCCTCAATTTATTTACCTGTAAAACAGGTGAGGACTAACATAAAATTTAGAACTGTGAAGGTTGAAAGAAAGTTAATTATGTAAAGCGCTTATCACAATCCTTAGCACATAATGAGCAATCTACGACAGTTACTATTATTTTTATTATTTTCATTGATAGCTTCATGGGCATGGGGAGGCTATTATACTATCTTTGTAGGACACAATGGATCAGTTGTTGCTGATTCCAGAGGTCCTGAATTACTTTGCTTCCCTATTTATTGGATTTATTGATTCTTAGGAATAAGAGGACAAGGAAATCTACGTTTGTAATCACAAGTGAAGACTATCAGAAAGAAGCAGAGGTGACCAGTGGAAATAGTATTATTGCTCAATAAAATTTATGTGGACTGCTAAAAAAATCTGGGAATTTAGCTGCAGGAAAAGAGAGACCAAGAGTAAACTAAAAGCTATTTGACTGACCTTTTAAACAGTTCACAGAGGTGTTCTAGTCACATGCAATTAAACTCTGATTAGGAGAGGATTCTTGCATCAGTGTGAACACAGTGTGTTGAACTAATGATAATTTGTTCACTGTTCTCTGTTTCACAAGTCACTAACATTTGACGATTAGACCAGATGCAAAGACTTTAGACAGAGCAATTCTTTTTACTTCTTTCTTGTAATGTGTCATCGATTAATGATCAAACAACTTGCATTTTGGAGCAACTTCCACATACTACATCATTTAAGTTAAATTGTGCTCTGCATTTCAACAAAAACTGTAAAGGCAGTAGGATGTAGACAGTGTTTTAACTATTTTGAAGATAAGTCTTCCATGGATGAACTCTGAAATATTTTGCTTTGTTTGGGGTTTTTAGAAACTCCAATGTGCATTCCTCACATTCTCTACATAGTATGCTTTATTAAATTATTTTAGTTTAGAACTGGAAGGAAATATTAGAGACATCATGTCTGTGGTACTTATTACAGGAATTTGAAGTTCAGAGTCAAATGTTTTGCCCAAAGTGATGTTGGTGACCCCTGTTTTCTGATATCTGGTTAAGTATTTCCTATTTTTTGAGTGTATGTCTGCCTTCCTGCCTTCCTGCCTATCTGTCTGTCTGTCTAGCTACCTATCATCTTTCTCTTTCTCTCTCTCTCTGTCTTAAACACACGCATAACATGTGAATATATTCTTATTTTAAACAATCAAAACAATACAAAGTTTGTGAAGTAAAACGTATAATTCTGCCTTCCCTACCTACAACTACCATAGCCTTCCTCAGAAGTAATGAATTTTTAGTTCCTTTCTCTTCTGTTAAATTATCCTTATATTATATTATGATGCTTTGTAAGTGATTACATATTTATTGTTCTTTAATGAAGTTTTTCGGTTATATAATATATAAAACTCTGAAAAACACAAGATGATTGGTAATATTTCATTACTGCTTAATATATAGCTTATATAGAAATCAGGCATTGCTTTCTCCATTTTATAGAGAGGAAACTGAGAATTTAGGTAACTAATCATTGACTGACAACAATATTGCTTATACAACAAACATTGATTAGTTACATAATCTCTCTTGAAAAATGAAAATTAAAATCTATATTATGTCTTAACTTTTTCAGTTTTGGTATTTGATGCAATTCCTAATAACTTTTTAAAAAATGTCCAACCCATATCTTAGTATGTATTTTCTTTCTTAATCGGGAAGACATGCAGCTCCAATAATTGATTGAACATGGTAAATATAAATTTATATTTAAATACAGTATACTGTTAACTATCGCTACCTATCTCTGTGTAATGATTGGGATCCTCTGGTATTTCTATCCTTAAAGACATGAACGAGATGTTTTTAAGACCTTAAAATAGCCAGTGATCCCTTTTGATGTTGCCTGAAGTAGACAACATAGTATAATGAATGTGAACCCAAGATCTGAAGCTAGGTTGTCAAATCCCAAAGTTTCTGCTTTCTACCCATGTAACTTCCTCAGAGTCTTTGCTGAAATAAGGAGATCATAATAATATGCCTATTTAAATAGGCCAAAAAATCCACAAATCCATTATCAAAATAGTTTTTGCATTCACTAATTCATTAAGAGGCTCTTGCTTGCAAAATTCTATACCCTGCATTATAGAGTTGTTCCTTCATGGTATTTGGCTAAGATTTTCTTCAGTCTAAAGGTTGAAATGAATTTTTCTCTAAAAAAGAGGTAATGACTCTGCCAAAGGATTGTGAGATTAATCCATTATAGCTCTTAGAACAATGCCTGGCAATTATAAGAGCTCAGTGACCATTAGCTGTCATTATGACCAAATGCAGTGACTATGCATCTGTGCAAGACCAGCTATACTGCCCAGTGCTACCTATTCTTGGCACAGTGAAAAAAATAATAGAGTCCCTTTGGGTGAATGGCTTGTTTCACAACCTCCTTTCAATATTATCAATTTGAGTACGTGAAATTACATTAGCTTAAACACAGATTCCTATAGGCCTTTAAGTAATTTAATGTTCTAGACATTTATGGTATAGACACTTGAAGCTTTAGACGAGTGGAAAAAAAGAATGAGAATTCTCATTTTAAATATTCTGGATGGCAAAATTTGAAGTCCAACTAACAAAGTGTGGTCTAATCGAATAGTATTTTTGAAACTCACTTTCAGGGGGTAAATCCAAATGTGGAATATTCTAAATAGATTATAATAAACCTAAAATGTATTATGTTTACATTTGTTTATGATACAATAGTAAAATGATCTTTGAAGTTTCTGTAATATAGTATTGCAACACTTTAGTTAGTACAAGTTTTCAATAAGGTAAAGTCACAAGTTTGAAGATGTGAAGAAACAGCTTGTAATTGCTAAAGATATTTGATTTTCTTTATTTATATAGGTTAGTTTTTGATAAATATAAATTTTCATGCAAAACCTGCTGTTAGAGCAGTTAGTTCCTACCTGGGCAGCTGTCTCAAAAATAAATCTTGAGAAGGACTAATTTGTGCTACTTCTATGGATTGATGTAGTTGTCCATGATAATACAAAGTTTTTATCCAATTTAAATTATTTAAATATGTAAATAGATTACATTTGTTTAATTTAAATTAAGTTTTAACTTTGATCTGGAATATTTCCTCTGGAAGCAGCCTGATAGTTCTACTTGGATACTTCTACAAATTTTTATTAAACTCAGATCAGATAATGTTTAATGTAAATTTTAATAAAATTATTTAATATTACCCAACTAGGAATATCAGGCTGCTTCCAGAGGAAATATTTTTTAAAATACTACAAACATCAGTATTCTCGTTAAAATGTTTAGCAAGAAAAGGATTTTTGTTAGTGATACTATTCAACATTACACTCAAGCCTTAACCAATACAATGAAAACAGAATAAGAAATTAGAAAAGGAATGGATAAGGAAAAGACAAAAATGTTGTTGCATATTGAAGATATGATTATTTAAATAGACAATCCAATAAATCTACAATTCTATTATTAAAATATTTTTTACATTCACTAATGTATTAAGAGCCCTCTGCTTACAAAATTCTATACCATGTATCACAGAATTGTCCTTTCATGTTATTTGGCTAAGATCTTCTTCAGTCTAAAGGTTGAAGTAAGTTATTCTTTTAAAAAGTTAATATTAAAAGTATTAAGTAGTCATTTTATATCTAAGAATGGTAGGTTAGGACTTTAAATACACTATATGAAATTAGATTTATGAAGCACAAGTTAAAGCTCCATCAAAGTATGCTTGCATGGCCAACTTCAACTATATTTTCTGTTGGGAAAATATCATTGGGAAATGTTTGTTGTTTTATAATTTTAAAGAGTCACAAAGTCATATCACTTTGAAAGTACATATATTTTTATTTGCAATCATTAGCCCCTTAAAATTATAGATTTTCAGGAATTAAAACATATGTGAGTCAACAGTGTGATCAAAAGACATTCATTCACTGTTTGATTACACAGGAGAATCTCCTGTATGCTGTCTGGACATAACTGGGTGCAATTTAAAAACTGTATCCCCAAACAGTTTTGTTTAAATGATGTAGTGTCTTGAAGACATGAATAGAAGGAAATATGTGTACTATAATAAATGCTTGACATTAAAATGCAAAACAGCAAAGTGTATCCTTTCTGTGGAGAGTACAATAAAGACATCACTAAGTGGGGATAAAAACAAAAGCAGGGCAAAATTCCACTCGACTTAATAAGAGAGGAAAGGCAATGAAATACATTTAATTAATTCAGAAATACTACTTGCAGGAATGTAGACTTTATTCAAGGCTCTGTAGTCCAGTGGTTAAGAACCCCAACTCTATCACTTATTATTTGTGTGACCTTGGACTTGTTTACCTATTTGTGTGACCTTGGGCTTGTTACTTAACCTCTCAGTGACTCTATTTCTCCATCTGTAAGGAAGGAATAATAGTGTTTCCCTATATAGGGTCAATATAAAGATGAAATAAGTTAGTGCACTTAAAGTGCTTAGAATATACTGGCATGTAATAAATGCAATATACGAGGTCAGACAATTAAGTTTGTGAACTCATCCTAGAAAAAGTGCTACATATCTCATTGCTGAATATCCCTACAGTCACCTTCAAAGTACTCCCTTTGGGAAGCTATGCACTGTCGCCAGTGCTAGTTTACCTGTCAAAGCAATTTCAGAACTCTTCTGGAATGGATATCAGAGTTGTCATCATATTACACTTGCTGTCATAAAAATGTCTTCCTTTCAATATTTTCTTTATCTTTGGGTAAGGAAAAAGTCATTGGGGGCCAGATCAGGTGAGTAGGGAGAGTATTCTGATATAGTTGTTTACTGGTTAAAAACGCCCTCACAGACAGTGCTATGAGAGCTGGTATACTGTCGTGATGCAAGAGCTCTTTTGGGATCATTTTTGCCCACACTTTTCTCATGCCAAGATTTTCATTTAAGGTTTTCCTAACTTTCTCTATTGATGTTTACTTGGTCTGCTATGCTTCTCACAGTCAGCCAACAATTTTAATGCACAATTCAATAAATTTTGTAATGCGTTTATCAGTTCCCCTTAACTGTTTCTCTGTCGATGTTTATATGCTATGCTTCTCACAGTCAGCTGATGATCTTGACGCACAATTCGACAAATTTTTGCATGTTTTCAGCAGTTCTGCTTGTTACTGGCCATTTTGACATCTCTTTATTAGTGACGCTTTTTGTCCTCTTAGAAAAACATTTGATTCATTTGTACACTGCCATTTTCTTCATGGCATTATCCCCATAAACTTGGACTAACATGTCCCTGATTTAGTTTCCACTCTTGCCAAGTTTAACAAGAAATTTGATATTTGTTTTTTGCTCTAATTTAAGCTCCAACATTCGCAATGGCACACAAAAACATGCAATAACAATAATGAATGCCACAAAGCAAGACACTGCCACATGTTGACACGAACACAGCTGTGAGACACTGATATACCAAGATTATAAAACCTTACTAAGTTGTTTGTACAGTGTTGTCAACGTAAGCACACAGTGGTAAGTTTGCAAACTTAACTGCCAGGCTTGGAAAGCTTTGCTACCATTCTATTAGATATATTTATTTTCTCTTAAGTTATAGAAGAAGAAGTAATAAATGCTACGGAGTTGAAAAATAGCATTTATTATTTTAGCTAATTGTCCAGTGGGGCCAAGAGGTTATTATTATTTAGGGTAGGTGTAGAGAAAAAAGCATATAGAAGTTTTGTCTTTAGTGATTAGCAACATATAACTTTACCTTAGCTTAACATAGTTTCAGAATATAGGGCACGAAGCTGGATAATTAGAAAAAGCACTAGCTACACATAACCAGAAATAAAAATGAATATATTCATTGACAGTATACCATATGCCAAGCAGTATTCTCACCAAAGGGATCCAACAAGACAGTTTCTTCTTTATTAACTTTTGGTAGTTAAAACAGTCAAGGGGAAAACACCATTTTTTTCTTGTGTTATCTTTATTTATAATTTTTCTATTTTATATTATTTTATTATAACTTACATTTTTATTGAAATATATATATATATATATATATGGGTCTCACTTTCTTGCCCAGGCTGGAATGCAGTGGCCCAATCAGAGCTTACCACGGCCTTGACCTCCTGTGTTTGGGAGACCCTCCCGTCTTAGCTTCCCACATAGCTGGGACTGCAGGCATGCACCACTCTGCCTGGCTACATAACTTACATTTTTAATTCCAGTATTTACTTAACAAATTTATTTAAATATGACTTAATAAAGGAAGAAGGTGTTCTCTGTTTATTCTTTCACTTGCAAAGCATATTTTTGCAGTCTGAAAATTAAGTATTCCTTACATAGAAAAATCCTTCTATCTTCTTTCAGTTTTTAAACCAAACTACTCTCTTGACACTTTCTTGGTATATTTCAAGTCTTAGCTTTTTAATCTCCCACCTTACATGGGGAACAAGCAATTTCTGATATAACTACTTTGTCACTAATGTTTATCATAATCTTTTAATTTACTGAGAACGTGACTAAAACAGCATAAATCTTCATAAATTATTTGGCGCTTTGTTGTCTTTGTCTAATTTTGTAGTTAGGAACTGTTTGAAGCCAAGCTATGGAATTCTGTTAGCAATCTCAGATAATAGAACTTTTCTCAAAGCCTATGCATAGCACAGTTTATAATATCAGGAAGAGGAAGAACTATTTATTGACAGGTCAGATTATAATTTTAGACTTTTAAAGGTGCTTACATGTAAACAACCTGATCCATACACTTACCACAGCCAAAAGAAAGATATGAAGATAAAAATCATTGAATGCCAATGACAATGTCTTAGGAACATAACCGGGCCTGTAAAAGAATCATCACTGGAAATAATCATCATCATCTTAGAGGCCATGACAGTTATTGTATGAGGCAGTTATGCTCCAGAAAACATCTGTAGGTCAGCCTAGTCAGCTGTCCAGGGATACATTTTGAAGTCAGTATGTCCGAAAAAAACAATCAATATATTTTTGTTTAAAATCTGACTTTCAACAGAAGTATAAGAAATGAACGGAGCATACTTATCTCCTTTGAGAAGTAAATCTTCACTCAAAATTATTGGGGCCAAAATTGTAGCTTCTATACTTTGGGATCAAGAACTCATATGTGTTCAGATTTTCAAAGTAGGTCATGTATACTTTTTAAAAGATAAGACTTGCTGTAAGGGACCTACCTCATCGTTGGAATGAGGTAGCCTCTGTCTCGCCAAGGGTTTGTCACACTCTACAATTTTCATGAGTCTCACGAATCAACCTTTTCACATCATATGCTAATCAGAGCTTATTCCTCTGCATAGGAACTCATCTCCACTCAATGGTGATTCTTCCTTTGACCTCTATGCACTTGAATGAATTCTTCCAAGAAGCAGCTGCAGGCACCTTAGATAGCCAAATATGACTGTCTTTTGTATTAAATCATCATCTTAGATGGCAAAAATAAAAACAAAAACAAAACACAAGTTTTCTTTTCTCAAAATATGAGAGTTTCCATTATCTATCACATTTTCCTTTATACTATGGTTGCTAAAATCTAAGCATTCAATTTCTGTACCTAGCTCATTCTGAGTTCTGCCTGACACCACTAGATCTCTAAAGCTAGTTTGTCTAGGCATACCCTTATAGCCTTATCTTTACAATAGATATATTTTAACCATATGTATTATAAAATGTTTTAAGAAGCCTTACATGTTTGTGACTGTTAATATAATTTGAGGTATAAATTATAAATTAAATAACTTTAAAGGACACTAAGTCTAGGTATGTGACTGAATTGTTCCATGTGTTGTCTATCTGAATTTTTGGACTATTTCGTTGAAAATGTTCATTCTTAGAGGTCATATCTTTGGTAAGTTGTGAACTTAACAATGTGTTAAGCAGCTGCTAAATATTAAGCGTTTCACTTGGAGTTAGTTGATTTTCCTTCTTGATCTCAGTACTGCCTGATCTAACTCCTTCGCAGTTTTAAAAGAGCTTGGGTAGAGGTAAGTCAGCACAGACAAAAACCCACACTGAAGAATCACCATTGGAAGAGTTCTATTGTAAGGCTACATCAGATATTACTGAAACTATTTTTAAACCCACCCACGCCTTGCTCTAATGTTCTAACTTCTACTAGTATAATATGTGTAATATGATATGAAATAAGACCTTGATTGTATCCAAAACTGTTAATAAGACATGGGGTAAGAATAACATTGTAATTCTGACCACTGTTGAATAACTGAGAAGATTTACAGCAAATAATTTGGAATCAAAGAAAATGAAACTTATTTTGGATTTTTTTTTTTAGTTTAAGTTTGAATTCTCGTGGAATTTGTCAGTGTATTTGTGTGTCTGTTTGCCCTCAGACTATAGGTTTAAATTTTTGAATTGGCATGCAAAGTTCTCTATTTGTTTAAGAATAATCATTAAATGGCAAAAATTATTGGCATTGCTGAAAAAGCAATAGTTTCATTTGCTTAAAGATTTAGACTTTCTGGATGTATGTCTTAGACAATAAAAGTGCTATACTATTGTCATCCTTGTTTTAGTAACAAAGCCAAGGCTACTAGCTGCAATTGACAGGAGTGTATGAAATGTGGCTTTAGATGAGATGGTCTAAATGAACCAGATAGCGTTTTGATAATTAGATGTGTTTTTAAAGAATCGGAGTGGTATTTTATTTTTTTCAAGACAATAGAAATGAGAAACCTATTTGGTAGTCATTGATTAAAAATATTTTTTTGTATAATGCATGAGAGAAGTAAAGGTGTTAAAGCTTATTCTGAGTATTTTAATCTAGAAAATTTTTATCTTTATTATATTTAGTCAACCTATAATAAAACAGTAAGTAATTAAGTTATTATTGTGGCGTAATTCAAAATAATTATATCAGGTTTATAGATTTTGTACTATTGGGGGAAATAACAGAATCCTACAGTGGTTGTTATTGGCTTAATTTTCTCAACGCTATACCTATACAGGATTTTTGCTTTTGGTGGTAACACATTTTCTCTTGCTTCTAAGTTACTGAGTTATTTATTAAATTGCTCCATAATATATACTTTAATGTACTTGCTACATGCCAAGCAAATTGCATACATGTTAAAGATCCAAGCTTAGTAAGCTATGTTGTTTAACAATTTGAAAGCCTAGAAAAAATTATTTAAGAAAATGTACAGGGAATTAATTTTTACCCAATTTCAAGTATTCAAGTATCTATTAAATTTCTTTTTTAAAAATTTTTACTTTAAAATTGTGGGGTACAATTCAGGGTTAGGTATACAAATATTCATTGTGCAGGTACCCTTGTTGATGAGGTGTGTCCCCCCTCCCCAGGCAGATATGGACTACTGTCAATCCCACCTCCCTGCCTCCCCCTACCCCACAGTTTCCCGCTACTGTCAATCCTTTCTTTATAGTATTACGGAAGTTATTCAAGGTCCACTTTGGAGTGAGAACATGTGATACTCAGATCTTTGTTTCTGTGAGAGGTCACTCAGTATTATAAACTCTAATTCCATCCAGGTTGCTGCAAAGTTCATGATTTTGTTCTTCTTTATGGTTGCATAATATTCCATTGTGTACCACATTTTTTTATCCAGTCTTTTGATGGGCAGCACAGTTGGTTCCATGTTCTTGCTATTGTGAACAATGCTGCGATAAACATACGTGCGCAGGTATCTTTTTTATAGAGTGATTTGAGTTCTTCCAGGTATATTCCCAGTAGAGAGATTGCGGGGTCATATGGAAGGTCCATTTTTAGAGCTTTTAGGAATAGCCACACTGATTTCCACAGAGGCTGCACTAGTTTACATTCCCACTAACAGTGTAGAAATGTTCCCTTTCAGCAAATCCTCTCCAGCATCTGTTATTTTTTGAGTTATTGATGGTGGCCATTCTGACTGGAGTTAGGTGGTATCTCAATGTAGTTTTAATTTGCATCTCCTTGATGACTAGTGAGGCTGAACATTTATCTGTATGTCTTCTTTTGAGAAGTGTCTATTCATATCTTTTGCCCACTTTATAATGGGGCTTTCTATTAAATTTCTCCTAAAGTTTCATCCCTGATATTTAGACATTTTCATTACTTTTATAAAAAATTGGGTACAATATCTGCAAAATTTAATTTTTGTTATCAAAATTATTTATTGTATATAGAATATAAAGACATTTATGTACATTATTACACAATTTTATGGGATATAGTGAGAAGCATTTAATCTGAGATAAACTTAACATTTCTATCGACTACTAAATGAAAGTATTATGTAACAATGAAAAATCTTACCACTGAATACAGTATTTTATGTTTTCTGCTCATAAAGACAAAGGTATTTTAAAATTTCATTACTTGCAAGAGCAAATTTACTTTCTTACTAAAAATGATCCACTTGCTTTTTTGTAGCTTAACCTCATTCTTATAAATTTATTTTAGATTTTCTCTGCAGCTGTGTCTCAGGGTCTCAGGGTCATTGCATAATATATTTTAACCATAATAATAGTAAATTATGTTTTTCATACTATTATTGCTGTGATGAGTTTTGTGGTATTCTTCAAATTTCTGGGAAAATGCTTCATTATAAACTAAAGGCAGTAGTACAAACTATGTTTTCATATAGATATTATATCACTTAGGATACCTTCAATTGCACATTTTTTTAAAAACTCATTTACACTTGGATAAGAAAAAGGACTTTCTTGGATTTTATAAATAAAAAATTCAAATAGGGCTGGGCGCGGTGGCTCAAGCCTGTAATCCCAGCACTTTGGGAGGCTGAGGGAAGAGGATTGCTTGAGTTCAGGGGTTCGAGACCAGCCTGCTCAACTTGGTAAGACCTCGTCTCTACATAAATAAAAAAATAAGCCGGACATCGTAGCGCATGCCTGTTGTTCCAACTACTTGGAAGGCTGAGGTGGAAGGATCTCCTGAGTCCAGCAGGTCAAGGCTGCTGCTGCGGTGAGTGTGCCACTGCACTCCAGTCTGGGCAACAGAGTGAGACTCCGACTCAAAACAAAACAAAACAAAAATCAAATAGGTAGGATGAGCTCCAAGATCTCCCCTCTGTCCATCCAGTGGCTCATTGATAACCAAGGACTCAGATTCTTTCTTTCTCTTTGCTATAATTTCTGTAGTGCCAGCTTAATTCTAGATTGGCTTTCCTTGTGGACCTAAGATTGGAACCACATGTTTTCTTGTTGAGTCAAAATAAGGAAACATGTGTGTCCTAGATTTCCAAAAGATAATCTGGAATTTAATTAATTGCACCAGCTTAATTTTCTTGCCTAAACTTGAACCAGTCATTGTATCCAACAGAATGTAGTGTGTTGATTGTCTTCCTTCATTTGATGACTTGCCGGGAAGTAAACGCTAAGGAGAGAAGTTCAGTTGTATTGAGATGAGATTAATGATGTGGGGATGCATAGGTACTATAATGAAAAACCAGGATACTTCCAGAAAAGGAGAAGGATCCTGTCTAGGTATCAACAAATTCCCACTACTATAGTTTGGATATTCCATTTTAAAAATTCATTTGTTTTGTTTTTTAAGTTTTGTTTGTTTTCTTTTTAAATTTATTTGCTTTCTCTGTGATTTTTTTAAAAATGCATTTGCCATCTTTTTTTTTGTTGTTTACAAAGTCAAAGACATAAATGATAGTCATAGACTAGCAGTTTACCGAAGCATTTATTCATTTTTGCAGGTAAAATATAGAGATAAATACATTTTTGGATGTGTATGAGAGTAAATAAAACATTGTTAGCTATCTCAGCTTTTCTGTAAAATGTGGTATTGGTAAATCCTGTTAAGTTTAAATTTTAAAGTTGAATAAAAGAGAAAAGCACAAATCTAAGTTATCTATAATTGTTAGGAATACAGGAAGATAAAGTTAAAAGTAAACTATATTGGGTTCTTGCTGGGTTCTCAGCACAGTGCTGATTTCTGTGGAGGACTCCAGACAAGAGTCAAATAGGATGCTGCTTTAAAAAGTACACAGGCTAAACACAAAGTCAAGAGGAGCACATGAGAAACAAAGGCAAGCAACAGAAGATCCATACAACTTGGGACGGAATTGTGTGGAACAGACTCTATACCAGAGAGAAAAATTGGAATTAGCTAAAATCTGTTAAAAAACATTTTTCAGAGGACTTGAGTCAGGCATTGACAAGATAGGAAAATCTGCAGACAGGTAAATAAGAGGGAAGACTTTCCAGATGGTAGGATCAGTAACAACAATGTTAGGAGGCAGCATTGACCATGGTGAGTGTAGAAATATTGGTGAGATAAGCTGGCCTACTACAACATCAAAATGTGTATTAAAGGCTTGTTTTTAATATGATTTATTAATTAAAATGGGGCAAGGGGATAAAAGATCTTGATCTTCAGTCATTATTCAATATAAAAAATTACTTTGTTGAAAATAGATTTTAAGCAGATTAGTGTCAGGTTCACAGGATTCACTGGAGTGACTAACTTGAATATGTAAAATAGTTTAAATGCTTTCTTGGCAATTTAAAAATGCTTTCTTGGTAATTTATCCATGAGGAGCTGAAAGCAGAAGTAAACCCAATAGGATTACAGTGTTTTCAATGGTGTTTCTGATTTCTAGAAATACCCGAGATGACATAGCATCTTCTGTAGAATTTGCTGTTAAAGCAAATGACAGAGTAGTGTAGTAAAAAGAGCATGAGTTTAGAATTAGTTATATGTGGATACAAATCCCAGCTTTATGTTTTCAGTGTTTGAAATTCTGGGCATTTTTTCTTAATCCCTGTGAGTGTTAATTTCTTTAAGTCATATAAAGATACTGCACTTGTTTCACTGGACTGCAAGGGTTAAATGAAAAATATAAAATGTTTAGCCTTCTCCCTCCTCACTAACACCACTCAAATTTCTTACCCATTTAAAATTAAAAATTGAAAGAATTGTTATGCCTGAGAAAACACTGGGACATTCTTCATCAAGCAGGTCATGAAAATTTCATAATGTCACAAGGCAGAGCTTCCCTGCTCATCTCTAGTGAATGGTTTAGGAGAAAAGAGAAGGCTAATTGTCCAACTACTAGATAAAAGTACAGGTGTTCTCTGAGGCTCTTTGATTCTGGTTGAAGAGGACACCTGAGGGGAGTGGGAGGAGCACTATGTTTTGAGCCCTTTATGGTGCAGATCTTGACTACACCACTTGGTGTATCTTCAGGTGAATGACTATGAACCACAGTCTTATCTGTAAAAGAGGCCTCATAGCATAGTTGTGGGGATGAAACAAGATGACAAAGTGAAACACTTGATACAATTTAAATTCCCTAGAAAGATTTAGGACATTAATCTTTTTAATATCATTTGATAGTTTAGCTATAATCTTTTAAGATTTTGGAGAGGGAAGTGATTAAAATAATTCATAATATCCTAACCATGGCTAAGAGTTGTCAAATTCATATTATCTGAGAAAATGTATATGACATTTTAATTTTTAAAAAGCCTTCTTAACTGCCGAACAAGTATGTAATCATGTCTTTTGTCCTTTTGCTGTTAAGTACACCCCCAGAATACACAAAGTAGTCTTTATTTTTGTGACTATAATTAGTACCCAGAGGTTTTTTACATCCTTTGCAGCTGTGCATTCACAGAATATTTAGAGAAATAATTAGAATCATCCTGACCTTAAAACTTGGTGACAATTTTGCGGCATTTCCCAACTTGACCTCTCATAATGTTAATTCCAAGGAAGAAGATGATGCATAGCATCTGGGATGGGAACTAACTAGTATTTCCCAACCAGTGCTAACTGGTATCTGATGAAGAGCCTGAAAGCATGTCATGGTTAAAACTGCTAAAGAGTTCTGCTCTGTGAAAAAACCTACATCTTGATACTCACCTGCCTACAAAAGACAGGAGGCATCTTCAGAAGGGGAATTGTACTAGGTCCAAACCCAGGGCAATCTGTAACCATTCCCATTTCCTACTGTTGCAATTGGTTTTGTAATTTATTAACTATGATTTCCAGTGGATATAGAGATTTATGCAAAACTCTAAAAAAACTGGAAATAATACATGGAATTTAGAATATTATAAAGGTTTAGAGCTGTAGTTTTAAAACTCAGACTGTAAATTGCATTATTTAGGCAAATATGCAAAAGTTACCGACTCCATCTATTCCTTCTTATTAATGCAAAGACCTAATCATTTCTGATTGTAAAAAACTATAAAAGTTTAAAATATATATATATATATAACATGTGACAACAGCTCTGTCACATGTTATTTGTATATTTGTATCTTCGAACCCTGATAACTCTTTTTTAAAAATTTATTTATTTATTATAAAGATGTGGGGTACAATTCAGGGTTAGGTATATGAACATTGGTCATGCAGGTACCCTTGTTGATGAGGTATGCCCCTCCCTCCCCCAGCAGTTTCCCTCAACTACCAGTCCCACCCCTTTCTCCTGACAGTTTTCCACTACTGCCAATCATTTTCTTATAGCATTATAATTGTTCAAGGTCACCTTATGAATGAGAACATATGGAACTCAGTTCTTTGTTTCTGTGATATATTACTGAGTATGATCGATTCCAAATCCATCCAATTTGCTGCAAAGTTCATATATTTGTTTTTTATGGTTATATATTATTCCATTGTGTATATATACCACATTTTAAAAATCCAATTCAGCTTCGATGGGCAACACGGTTGGTTCCATGTTTTTGCTATTGTGAATAGAGCTGCAACAAACATATGAGTGCAGGTATCTTTTTTGTAGAATGATTTTAGTTTCTCCGGGTATATTCCCAATAGGGGGATTGCTGGGTCATATGGAAGGTCAATTTCTAGTTCTTTCAGAAATCGTCACATTGTCTTCCAAAGAGGCTGTACTAGTCTGCATTCCCACCAGCAGGGTAGAAGTGTTCCTTTTTTCTCCACATCCTCACCAGCATCTGTTGTTGTTTGTTTTATTAATGATGGCCATTCTTACAGGGGTTAGGTAGTATCTCAATGTGGTTTTGATTTGCATTTCTCTGATGATGAGTGAGGCCAAGCACTCTTTCATGTGTCTATTGGCTGCCCGTATATTTTTCTTTTACCCACTTTTTAAAAGGACTGTTTGTTTTTTTCCCTTTGGTGCATTTGAGTTCCTTGTAGATCCTAAATGTTAGACCTTTGTCAGATATACAGTTGGCAAATATTTTTTCCCATTCTGTGGGCTGTCTCCCTGCTCTCTTGATGGCTTCCTTTGCTTTGCAGAAGCGTGTTAATTTGATGAGGTCCCACTTGTCTATCTTATTTCTTAAGGTATTGGCCTTTAGGGTTCTGAATAGGAATTGGTTCTCAGTTCCAATTTCCATAAGGGTATCTCCTGCGTTTTCTAAGATTCTTACAGTTTGAGATTTTACGTTGAGGTCTTTGATCCATTTAGAGTTAATTTTTGCATATGGTGATAGGTAGGGGTCCTGTTTCAATCTTCTGCATGTGGTCAGCCAGTTTTCCCAGCACCATTTACTGAATAGGTTCTCCTCTCCCCAGTGGTTGTTGTTGGAGGCTTTGTCAAAGATGAGTTGGTTGAGGAATTGAGGCTTTGCTTCCAGAATCTCTATCCTGTTCCATTGGTCTATGTGCCTGTTCTTGTACCAATACCATGCTATTTTGATTACTGTAGGCTTATAGTAAAGTTTGAAGTCTGGAAGTGTGATACCTCCTACTTTGTTTCTTTTGCTAAGGATTGTTTTGGCTGTTCATAGTCATTTATGTTTCCATATAAATTTATGTATTGTATTTCCAGGTCTGAGAAGAATGATGTGGTAACTTAATGGGTATTGCATTGAATCTGTAGATTGCCTTTGGTAGGATGGACATCTTAACAATGTTGATTCTTCCTATAAGCATGGGATATTTTTCCATTTGTTTGTGTCTTCTTGGATTTCTTTGAGCAGTGTTTTGTAATTATCATTGTAAAAGTCTTTCACTTCTCTGGTTAGGAAGATGCCGAGGTATTTCATTTTTTTGGTGGCTATTGTGAATGGGATTGTGCTTTTTATTTGGGTCTCTGCCTGCTTGTTGTTGGTGTATAGGAATGCAACTGTCTTTTGCACATTTATTTTGTACCCCGAGACTTTGCCAAAGTCCTTTACACTGATAACTCTTAAAACTCAACTCAATTCTGAAGGATCCCTGATGTGTCTCCTTGGAACACAACACAGCTTAAAAAACATTATCCTGGTAGTTTGGTGATAAGGAAGACATTGCTGAAAAGTTATAACTCAGTCAGCTACAAACAGAACAGTAGTTCATCTTTTATTCTTAGAGTCTCCAGGTTGGATGGCATTCAAAGAGCTATGTGACAGCATGTGAAAATAACTGCCTAGGATATATATTTCTTTTTTAAAGAAAAAGGAAGTAGTATAGGGTAAAAGTTGTAGAGGATGTGTATTTATTTTCTAAATATGCATTTCCTTTTGTAGGCTGAAAGTTGTAGAGGTGGTAGACTAGGTAGGTGAGTACTAGTTTGTGTAGGACCCTTCTAGGCATTATGCTAGCTATGGCTACATGGCAAATTAGCTCCAAATGTAGTGGCTTACAACAGCAAGAAACATTGATTATTTTTACAGTTTCAGTGGTGGCTCAAAGTCTCTGATGAGGTTGTAGTAAAGACATTAACCACAGATAAAGTAATCAGGAGATTTTTCTGGGGCTGGAGGACTCTCTTCTCAGGTGGTTTTTTTTTTTTTTTCCACAAAATTGGCAGGTTGGCACTAGCTGTTGGTGGGAAGATTCAGATCCTTCTAGTGTGAGTCTCTGCATAGGCTGCGTGTCACCATGACTTGGAAGCTCATTTCCTCCAGAGCTGGTGATCCAAAAAGACTGGACCACAGTCTCCACTTTTTGAGTGTCAGAGAATTTACATATGTATGCTAAAACCACCACAGGTATAAAAAGGTGTTTGAATTCTATGCATTCATTCATTCAACTTTATGTATTCCTTCATTCTACAGATATCTATTGAACACCTATTAGGTGCTAAGCATTTTTATGGGTACCAAACAAGGTCTTTCAAAGAGAGGCCTGAAAGATGAGGGTAGGGTAAGAATTTCCAGCAGCTCTGCACCAGCTGAGTGTACTCCTCACCCCCATTCTCCCCTTAACTTCTGTTACTGGCCATTCCACTTGGTAGTCACTCAGTCTCTGGACTAAAAGTTTCTCAACTATAAAATGATGAATTTCCTTCAAACAGTAACATTTTCATCTAGGAAAATAGGGCAGTTTTTAAAGAATCATTGAGATACAGTTAATAAGCTTAACAATCTAGTAATGAAAGTAAGAACAAATAAAATAAAAATGAGTAGTTTACAGAGATATTAATGAACACGCTATTAGAAGTTTTTACGATCAGTTTCTACTCTTGTGACATTTTGAAGAATATGATTTGGCTTATGCTTGATCTATGAAATTATCTAAGGTATATCTTTAGCTGGGTGATAATATATTATAATGAATTGTAATTTTCTATATTACCATATGGCTAAGAAATCTTCGAAATTTTCTTTTTTTTAAGACCTGGAAAAATTCTTTTCAAGATGCATTCTTACATTGGCTTTTGCCCACATTCAGTAATTTCTTACCATTCTCTTACTATCTTGACTCAGGCTTAGTACAGAATTCCTCAAGTGAAATATGAGGGGGACCCAGAAAAACCTGGAATTATCTTTTTGTAGTACAGGCTTCCCCCAATAGGTAAGTGTTCTAGGAACCCATAGACAACAGTGTACCAGCTAGCAGTGTTGTTTCTGAGAAGCTGCATTTTGTTTTAATGAATTTTTTTGGAGGTTCTTTCAGTGTGTTTGCCCATTTCATGATGGGTGATTTACAAGTACACCTGTCCACATCACCTTAAGTGTCCAGCAATTTTTAACCAAAAACAGCATGTCCCTCATGCCTCACCCTCTCTATTCACCCCATCTTGCCTGAGCAACATTTTTTTTTCCAGATGAAAATTGTACTCAAAAGGAAACATTCTGCCTATATGGAAGAGGTGAAACAAAAAACAGCAGAAGCACTAACAGACATCAAAATTGACGAGTTCAAAAATGGTTTTAAGCAGTGGAAAAAGCATCCCAATAGGTATATTCCATTTGATGGTGACTGAGGTTTAAACATGTAAGACTAAATATACAATTTTTAATAAATAAATTCTGGTTTTTTGGGGGTTCCCCCTCGTATGTATCTGCAGCAAAGACCCTCATACTTTCCTAAAAGCATTACATCTTTTGAGAGACTGAGAAAATGGAGCAAGAAGTGAGGTAAAAAGAACATTAAAGAACATTTCATTTTCTCTAGATCTGCCATCTTGATTTCATTTAGACCTCCAAGTTGCTCTCAGATCTGTGTGCTTGAGCCAGAATATATCTTCTTCACGGTATTGTCAGTCTTTAGTGTTCTGGTAGCATTTTACTCATGCTTCTCTTTTGGCAACTGTAATATGTCTTGGGCTATAGATGATCCTATATAGAGGTATTCTGTGAATTCTGTCATATTTTCTGCTCTCCAGGGCAGTAATAATATTAAATTCATGTTTGTTACTTTCAGAATGCCTAGTCTAGTGCCTTGGTAAAAAATTTTAGAACCGATCTGGTGTCATAAAAACAACTATTCAGAATGAATAGTACCATTGACTCTTATATTGAGATAAAAGTAATTTTATATGATCAATTTTTCAAGTCATTCAGGTGAGGAATCTTCCTTTTGTAAAGGATAGATAAAATTATATATGCTAACAAAATTAAGATTGAAAGTTAAGATTCTTTAAAATTAGTGTTAATGACAGTCCATAGGGTTTTGATCCTTGTTCAAAACATTGATGTTAAGCCATTCATTATTTTTCATGTTGACAATATTTGTCTCTGTGTAGATTCTTGGAAATTACATTCAGATATTGATAAATTTACTTGTTTTAAAGATGTCCCCAAAGCTTCAATAAACCTACAGCTGATAGGTACATATCTAAATTAACTTATGCTCATTCCATTTGCCAAGATAATCCAATTATCAAAAGAAAATTTCACCAATGGCTAAAACTTGATTACTAGTTTATAGTTATATTTGTGATATAAGTAGGAAAATTTTTGTAATATTTTGTTTTTGAATTCTTTAAAACACATGATTTCTAAATTTGAAAAAATTATTAAACTGTTTAATAAATCTGAAAACTATTATCAATGACTAATAAATAATACAGACTGGATCCACTTCTAACATTCCTAATTACAAAGTTGACTGTAAATATATGAATACTAAATTACATTTTTAAATACCAAAATGATATTAATATTTGTAACTTTCACTTCTCATCCAGATTATTACAAAAACCTTCTTTCCTCTCTTTTGAACTATAGTCTGGCCACTTTCGAATTCATCCTCTCCATTCCTGGTAAAGTAATATCTTTAAAGTGCAAGTATGTCTATGTCAAACCCTGTTTAAACCCCAAGGCTTTCAGAATAAAATGTAAATGCCTTAGCAAGGCAGACAGGCACTGATCCCTGCCTATTTCAGCCTCCTTGCCCCACTAACAATGAATTATTTGCCAGTCCCCATATGTCCTGTGTTTTCTCATCTTATGGTGCTTCCTGTCTTTGAAAAGTCTTTTCTACTTCTGTGTCTAACTTCAGTGTCTTCCAACTGTCTCTCCCAATGACTTCCTTCACATATAATTTCTTATCCAATTGAGTTCTGTGTCCTTCATCTATGTTCTCTTGATTTCTAACACATAATTTAAAAACAAATTATGTATGTACTCACTGAACTGTAATGCAGTTAGCTCTTGTTCATCTCAGCCTCTGGACTGTGAGTTCTAACAACAGGAATCTTGTTTTTTATCTCTCAGTCACTAAAGTTGAACACGTTGCCTAGCAGTGAAACGTCACCATACGTACACCATGACTATGGTACTCCCTACTATAATAATTCATAATTTCCTGTGGACGGGGTTATGTACAAAATATTTAATAACCAGTTGTTAGAGGCACCTATTGGTCACACTAGAACTACTGTAACAATTGGTGATGCTGCATACATTGCACCTACCAAGTATCAGCAATGGATATATTTGACTTTTTTAATAAGAAAAATATATTTTTCATACTTACACTCAACCAGACTATTGTGGAAAAGCATAGAGACATAATATATTGAGAGCACCTGGATGATGTACGGAGAGGTCAGTAATGTTGTGTTGTTAAACTATTTATGTGTGAGGATAAATACCTTCTTATAAAGTTTACAGGGGTGTTAAAATGCTGCTTTGTTCTGTCCTAATTATCCAGAGGCATGTTTCACATTCTCCAGTGGGCTCTGTCTTGTTAAGTGGTAGTAAGTTAAGAAAGAATAATTCCCACATCTGTAGGACCTGTAGTAAATCTTTATGGCCTTACTTCACGCATTTTGTAACAGTCAGCAGGTCCTTCTCTGTGAGAAGGGCAGTAGTAGACAATCAGGATCTCGGTTAGAGTGTGCCATGTTGTCTTGGCTCAAGTTTCGATGTCTTTTATGTACACTCCGGCAAATACTGCAGAAGGTGATTAACGCGCTGCGTCCACTCTTGTCTCCTACCACCCCAGAGCAAGGCATCTGTTATCACCAGAGTTAACTTTCTAAAATGCAAATGTGTCTATGGTACTCTCTACCTAAAACCATGCACCTTTTCTCATCTATAACAAACTTCTTAAGGCAATTTCAAAAAAGGTTCTTTAAAAAAAAACACATTCTTGAGCTTCACATTCCATAAGGGCAAGGTGGTAGGGTGGCACCTAGGCATTCTTAACAGTTTCTCCAAGAGATTCTGTCACACAGCCAGACTGAGGACAATTCATCTACAGGATGGAGTCCAACTCTATTACAAGGGAAGAGGATTACGGTTCACTTATTAACTGTGACACTTTGGACAAATTACATAAGTATTTGAATCTCAGTTGCCTCAGTTTGAATGGGGATAATAATACCAATGTTACAGCACTATTCTAAGTATTGTAGATAGTATTAAGTTATTAATCATCCAAACCAAGACACTACTAATAATTATCCAGGATTCTATGCATAAATTTGGGCTGTCCCAGACAAACCAGGACATGTGGTCACTATAATTTGAAGAGATATATTTAAAGCATTTCTCACAGTGGCTAACAGCAGAAGCTCAATAAATCATTTTCATTTTTATTATTCTTCATATTTGTTCCCCTACTATGCTGCAGGCCCCGGCACACCAACATGATGGCACAAGGCACACAAAAATAGTATTCATGGCACACTCTAACCGAGATCCTGATTGTCTACTACTGCCCTTCTCATTATGCACTTGATATTTTCCCCTCGATTTTTTTTTTTTTGAGTTGGAGTCTCACTCTGTTGCCCAGACTGGAGTGCAGTGGCCGCTCCCAGCCACCGCAGCCGCGACCTGCTGGGCTCTGGCGATCCTTCCGCCTCAGCCTTCCAAGTAGCCGGAATTACAGGCATGCGCTACCACGCCCGACTGATTTTTTGATTTATTGTATTAATGAGGTCTTGCTGCCCAGGCGGGTCTCGAACCCGCGGGCTCAGGCAATCCACTCACCTCAGCCTCCCAAAGGCATGGGATTACAGGCTGAGCCACCGAGCCCGGCTCCCCTCGAGATTTTTTAATAAGCCTTGCTATTTCTTCCCCTTTTTCCCTTCAACACTTGCAGGTCCCAGGATAAAGAAAGCAAGAGAGGCCCACTTAAAATATATTTTTTAAAATTAGGAGCTATATTTCAAGCTAACAAGTATCTCCTATCTTGAGAAATATTTCATGATAGATCCAAATGTAGACTTCTTGGAATCCTTGGAGTTCCTTACAGGACTGTGGTGAGGTGAGCACCAGTCCTGGGGGCTTGAAGCCACTCCAATTCTCTTCCTATTCCTGGCTCCACCCACACCCCAAGAGCATCTCATGTAAGGGTGTGGACACCCCAACCTGCACATGTCCAAGCTCTGTCTGTCTCCTGCTTCTACCCTCCCTAGCAGACAACTTGAAGGGTGTGCCATTATATTCCTGTTCCTACTGTAACTAATTACTACAAAACCGTGCTTAAAGAAAACACATTTATTCTCTTATAGTTTGGGAAATTAGTTTTACAGGGTTAAAACCAAGGTATTGTATTGTGGTTTCCTTCTGAAGGCTGTAGATGAGAATTCTGTTCCTTGCCTTTTCCAGCTTCTAGAGCTACATTCTTGGATCATGAACCCTTTCTCCATCTCTAAAGCCAGTAGCATAGCATGTCTCTTCTCTTTGACTTCTGACTCCCTCTTGTGTTTACATAGAGCCGACTTGGCTAATCCAGGATCATATCCCATCTCAAGTTCTTTAACTTAATCATATCTACGAAGTTCCTTTTGCTGAATGAGATAATAGTTACAGCTTCCAGAGGTTAGGATGTGGACTCTGTGGGGCCATTGTTCAGTCTTTCAAAGGGTGTGCATACCAGTGGACACTTGAGAGGATGAATCCAAAGGAGAAGTGTGAATGAGCACTGGAACTGTATTTGGGAACACTTAGGCAGGGAATCTGGGTAGCCCAGTGCCTGGTACATAGTCTTGAAATCAGGGAGCTATGGGTTCATAGTGGGCATGTCCCCTTGGCCTTCAGGATTCCCTGATCAGCCGGAGAAGATCCCTCTAAACCTCAGGACCCAGCGTGGGACCCTTCTGAAGCAGGGACCTAAGGATGGTATTTATCCTTTCCCTGCTGATCTGGCCACCTCTATTTCTTTCCCAGACCCAGCAAGAGTCCTTCAGGGAAAAGCATGTTAGCAAATTGTTTTACTCTGTTAAAAGCTCCTTTTCTCTTATTTTCATCCCTTGCCTTCTACTTGTCATGAAAGAGCCACTTTCCACACCCACTCACTGTTTTTAACCAACCTCACTGGCTTTCCCTTCCTTTGAATCTCTAATTCTCTCCTTCCGCCACCTCTTCAGTGTTCTTAAAATACACAAGATTTCACCTGCTTGGTGTATTTTTTTTTAAATATGCTATCCAGTTAGCAAGTTATTCCTGAATCCTACAACATTGTTAATTCATTCCCCTTCTACAGTTTTTTTTTAGTTCTAAATTTTCCTCCACCATTTGAAGCCTGTAGATTTTCTTTTATAATGTGATTTGAAAGTACTTTACTTGCTCTGCTTGTACATTCTGTGTTGGTATTTTGCTGGCTCTTAGCCATTTTGAAAAATAATTCCACACTTACACAGTGTTTATAAAAGAATTTCATTTCAAAAAAGAATTTTTAAACTGTTTTTCTTTTTTATGTTTTTTAAAAAATCTCTGTTTTTAAAAAAATCTCTGAACACTCATCTGTGTTTTTACTTATTCTCATGAATGTATGGAAAGATTAGGGAAATCATGTATGGTTAAGACTGACAGTTTTGAGACTTGATGAATTATTTCACAGGTTTTCTTTTTTAAATAAGGTTTGTGGGGTTTTTCCCCCTTAATGAGGTATACATAAGTATCTAATGAAAATAAAATTTGCCAATCTAAATTTAATTTTAAACTCATGTGATGCAATTTCAGTGATTTTTAAAATCTCTGACTACATAATGTTATATTATCGCAGTGTGTACTCCGTGAGAGTGCATGTGTCTGTCTGATTTATTAGTGTATCTCAATGATAGTCCAGCTACCAGTGGCTGGATTTTACTAAATCACTGAATAAATAAATGTGAGAATTAATTACATGGCTTCAAAATGGCTTAAAAAATAATATAAAGATGTCCAATATAAATCATGCCCTCTCAACCCAAACGTTGAAATACAGAATTTCAAAGTCTTAATCAAACTGCCTCTCTCCTAGCCCATTCTGCTATGAGTAATAATTTATACCACCAAGGGTGTTAGATAAACTGTGTATATTCAAGACAACCATGATCTGTTTAGTTTACAAATTGATAAATACAGAAGATATTATATAGATATTATTTTATAGAGATGCTATATATAGTAAGAATTCTATATATTATAGAATTATATAGATATTGAGATACCAAACATACTGAAGATATTAAGATATATTTAGTTTAACACAGTGTTAGGTGATGAGAAAGATGAATCTCTGGTCCTAAAATGAAGACAGAATATGAGGAAAACTTTCTTCTCATTCCTTTAGGAGTTGTGTGTGGGACTTGATTCACTGCAATTTTGTCTAGTTTTACAATGGTAAATATATGTGTCATTTCTTTAATATAAAGGTATGTTATATAGAGTCACCGTTTCAAAGGTTTACTTCATAGCGATCTTTCTACTTGTACAACACAAAATTTCCTGGTTTAAATTTTTACAAATGACTGAAGATGTATTTTTTTATTGTTTGTCCCCAGAATGGCTTTACTCCTTTATACATGGCTGCCCAAGAAAACCACACTGATGTTGTAAAATATTTGCTTGAAAATGGAGCTAATCAGAGCACTGCTACAGAGGTAAGACCGTCAATCTTTGGGTCAATTTTGAGTCTCAAGTTTTGTGGGTTTTTTTCTTTAATGTCCATATTTTTATATCAGACCACAAAGGGTCTCCATTACTTTATCTAAGTTAGGAATGTTCAGGTGACGATTTCAATCTACAACAGTGGCTGCAGATGACTCAGGCTTGTGCCACAGTTCCGTATGTTTATGCCTTCATTTCAAATTCATACCAATTTATTCTTACATGAAACCATGCTTCCATCAATTTGCCATATTCTAGATTTTGGGAGCTTTATACCATCCTAAAATTAGATTACGGTAAATTCTACCCTTCTCATTTCATCAATATTTTGTCTTTATTAATATCCAATACCATTCCTTATAGGAACAACTTTTGCCTATAAATAATTCATAAATATTTGTGTTAGCACAATTTCTCAAGGCGTATAAATATGCTAAAAAAGCCACATATATTGAAGCATACATGATTGTGTGACTAATTATGGCAATGACTGAATAGAACGTTCAAAATCAATCTAGTTTTGAAGAGTTCAGGACATCTGAACATAAGAATTGTGTGGGCAGGGACCCTGAGAACATCACTTTTTTTTCCTAAGCATGTCCTCCTAGTAAGAACTTGCTTTGTATTGTACTTCTCGTTTTTGATTAGGCAGATTAAGGAGCAAGTCCAATAATATCCAGAATAGTGATTCTTAAATGACATTCCAGAAGCTGTGAACTTGGAGGAAATGCCTCGGGGGGCCGCTGGAAAACTGGGAGTGGGTGACACTGGAGAGGGGAGGAGCAGAGCTCCACTGAGACATATTCTTCCTCATCTCTTTCAATCAGAGTATGCAGACTTTGTTTTTCCTTTTCATATTTTGTGGCTCCACTGGTAAATTTTTTAAATCCCTGGCCTGAGGTAAAGCATGACTGTTAGATGCTTGTAACCCAGAAGCCATTTTGATCATTTGTAATGTCTAATATGACTTCCCTCTGGACAATTAAGTCTTTAAGTGAAATAAACATGAACTCTCTTCTATGTGGCACTGGAAGAAGAGGTCATTAAAATCTATTAAATCCTTTTCTAGTCCCTTTGGGAGAACACTTTTTAATGGAGCCAATTGCAGTAACTTTCTGACAGCCTATTCTCATTAGTTAACAAAAATTCCAAGAAATCATTATTAATGAAACCATGTTTCCTGCTTATGACTGGAAAATGCAACTGCTCAGTATGAAATGATTTCAAGTTTTCTATTCAACACACACAGATTTTACACTCTTGCCACATGGGTACAGTGTGATTTTTATGACCGGGGCCTTTTTTTCCTGAGGCACTAATGAGTAGCATGTGGATATCTTTAGGCAAAGCTTGGGTAACAATATGAGATTGTATCTTTGCATGAGGACCTCTGAGAAATATAACAAAATAAGATTCTATATTGTTTTATTTTGTGTTCTTGAAGGCAGGACCATTTATCAGATTATGCTTTACACTAAAGTTCTTCTACTCACCAAATAGACTTAATGTTTCTAGTGTGTGATTTAGGAAAACTCAGCTCACTGGCATTCCCAGCTGTCTCTCAGCTTCTGGCTCCTTCAGTCTAGACCGCTATAGCGTTTCTGTCTGGTTCCAAAAATACCCCTTTATGTATGTTGCATTGATAGAGGCCATGTTATACTGTGATCTTCAGAAAATTTAAAACCTCTCTGATTTTCACACAGAAATGTGGCTTTTGAAAATGAATCATGTGGGGTTTTAAATACTAGCTTAGATATTATATATCCATTATTTGTTTCATTAAAAAATTACTTAAATAACAAATTAATTTTTCATGGTTTTCTATATTTATACATATATATGTATGTATGTATGTATGTATATGTATATATATATATACACATATACATATAAATATATACACATATACATATAAATATATATATATATATATATATATAAACTTACTTGATTAAACCCTCACTGCCATCCTAATGGTCATCAAGAAATACATATATGGATAAACCTTTACATGTTCCCATTTAGAGTATCATTCTGTTATAAAATAATGTTTTTCAGGGCTATATTGTTGCTTGCCATTTGATACCCTATCTGCGTTGTATCAGTAATACCTTCTACAATTTCATATTCACGTGTGAAGTCACTTTGGTTTCTTTTGCCCTTGCTAGCTCTGGCACGGCACCCTGTCTTATCTCTCTCCTTTCTCTAATAAACTTTATTTGAAAACTTAAAAAAAAAAAAAAAGGCACCTATCCTGAACTGGTTGTTAGCTCTAATTTGCAAAAATTAATTATTAATGAAGACATTATGACCACTTTAAAACTTGGATAATTGTGAGATTATTCAATATGGCAATGAAACTCATGTTTTTTTTTTTTTCATTAATCAGTATTTTTTAGAAACTCATGTTTTAAAGAAAAATATTTAAGGTAAAATTTCCTATGATTACAGCAATTAGCATTTGTTAAATGAATGATAAAAACGAAGTTACTGAACTTTAATTTGGATTTCCTTTTCATAGAGCTAGCTGAGGTACCTGAACAAATCATTCCAGGTATTTAGCCTTCTCCCTTGAAGGATAGATTAGAATGAAATCCATGTGGTAGAGGTTCAAGTTTACATTCTTTAAGGCAGGGGTCCCCAAACCCCAGGCCTGTTAGGATCTGGGCTGTACAGCTGTAGGTGAGTGGCTGGTGAGTGGATCTCTGTCTTCTATCGGATCAGTGGCAGCATTAGGTTTTCACAGGAACATGTAACACTATTGTGAACTGCACATAAGAGGGATCTAGGTTACATGCTCCTTATGAAAATCTTGTCTAGTGATCTCCCTACCCTCACCCATGGAACAATTGCCTTCCACAAAACCAGTCCCTGATGCCAAAAAAGGCTGGGGACCACTGTCCTAAAGGGAGTTCTCTGTCCCTCCAGTACCATTTTTATACAATATTTCTCTCCTCTCTTCCTTCTTAAATGTTACCAAAATTGAAGGCTAAAAACTTTTTAATGAGGTTCTATTTTGTGGGTAAATATTTCATTTCAAAGACAAAAATTAAGTTCATATTCTTTTAATATAAACTATGACAGTGCTGCAGCAGGTAATATTTAAATATGTATATAATGAGTCTATGCATTTCTTGTTCACAGAGCATTTAATTTGTGCCAAAGTTCTAAATTCACGCTGTTTTTCACCTTAAGATGCTACATGCTTTACTCTTTCATTCTGTTAAGAAATGTGTTATATTTGAAATTCAGTTCTTATTAGAAAATAAAATGCAATTCTGATTGTTGTTGGCACTATTTGATACAATGTACCTGAATTAAAGCCTCAAAAAGTTTGCAGTTATCTTTTTACAAATTATTATTGAAAAAAAATGAGTAGGTAGATTGTGGGAAATCACCATTGTCTCCAGAATGCAGTCTTTAAATCTACCATATATTGTCCTCTTCTCTCTGTGAATAGAAACTTCTAACTCTGACACTTATTTTCAAACTTTTGTGGATTAAGGTTTTTTGTTGTTGGTGGTACATGGGTAGAGTCCAGAATATATATATTTTATATGTATTTGTCACCTTTCTAAAAACTGAATCCTTGTTTCTGGAGAAAAAAATATGGTTTCCAAGTTTCCTAGCATGGCTATCTACTCCTACGATTCCTCCAACTTTGCATTATCTATGCAGTGTTTTTAAGCGCTCTCTCTTTAAGTTTAGAATTTAAAAGCTGATTTTTTGACATTACCTAGCACACTAACTTTATATCTAAATAATAAAAATTTGACTATTAAAAGCAAAATTAATAAACTAGCCTAATTTGCCAAAGAGTTTTAAATCATATTATTTACCAAACTTCCAAAATTGAATTAGCAATAGACCATTTCATCCTCAGTGGCTATCAGTTTTCCTAACCAATTCAGAGATGTTTATTAACTTGCATAGTCTGATTACCATGCTTTTGGATCCCAGTCAGACTTGGTCTTCATTTTTTCTGTTCTTCCCACTCTTCTGCTTTATATAAGCAGGCATTACTTCGGGTTGGTTCTCACTGTTATTTTCCAGTTGTAAACATGCATTTTAGCACTTCCCGCATATCTGTATGCTTTGTTAGGGAATGAGGATGTTTTTCAAAATGTTTAGAATTGAAATCAGGTAAGCAATTTGATTAAACTAACCCACAGTACGGCAAATGACTGGTTATAATCTGCTTCTGATCTTCACAGTAGTATTTTATTCTTTGCTTGTCAGTCTCAATCACTGATTTAAAAATCAGAGGCACCATTGCTTAGAGTTGAATCCCAAGCATCCAAAAATGAATGAAAGACTCTTTTTTTCTATTTTACCAGGATGGCTTTACCCCTCTAGCTGTAGCACTCCAGCAAGGACACAACCAGGCTGTGGCGATCCTCTTGGAGAACGACACCAAAGGGAAAGTGAGGCTGCCGGCCCTGCATATTGCAGCTAGGAAAGATGACACCAAATCTGCTGCACTCTTGCTCCAGAACGATCACAATGCTGACGTACAATCTAAGGTAAAAGCAGAACACATCGGTGAAAAGGAACTCTCCGGCTGCCAGATTCCTAGGGGATGATCCAGGAGTAGACAATGGTGATAATGCAGAATTACTTCTGGTCATGAAAAGAGATAAATTACTTTCAGAGGTATTTCAGCAAGAAGGGGATTGTCTATTGGGCACAGTAACAAAGCAAATTAAGTGCAAGATAATTTTCTTTACAAGAGCAAGTTTAGCTTTTTAGCAAAAAGCTTCTTTATTCTGTTTACAGTCCTAAATAATAGAAACAGAATTAGAAAGATAAAATTGTATTGTGTAGTGTTTGGGGATGTCTTTTTTTTCAGGGAATGCATTTTGGCATGTTGGAACAGTATACCCAGTTGCAGTGAGCACAGTGACTATTGCCTTAATTTCATATTGTGTAATATCTTCCCTCTTTTTCCCACACAACACTGCTTCAGATGATGGTGAATAGAACAACTGAGGTACAGTATTGTGGTTATGCCAAAATTTACCTTGTCTTTATTTATTTTTAGCCTTTGTATAATTGGAATAAATGCTCACTAATTCATACTAATTATTAGAAATTTTATTAATGGGAAATTCATTTGGAAATTTCTCCCATAATTAAGGCAAATCGATCATTCAGAAATATTTAATGCAACATACATTTGAAGCACTATTTTTATCAGTGAAGCTAAATAGTTTGTTAGATTAAAGCATGAAATGAAAACTTCTTAATATATATTTTAATGAGTGAGCTTTACTCTTAAGCTTTTGCCAAAAAGAGATATGATATTATTTTCTTAATGAGATATCTCAGGTTGAAAGTCTTGGGAAGTGAAAATTAAGAAGGCTTTTCTGCCACTGTGTTTTGTCTTTTTATCTAATTGCAGTTGCCCTTTTTTCGGTAACCACATTGTATATAATCAATAATGATATCACACATATCAATAGCAAAGTAGTTGCTTTTTCCTGTAAGTCTTAAAATACTTGTCACAGAATCATATATCTTCCACATACCAAAATAAGTCACATCAATCAATAAGAACATTAAGTTCAGAAGTCTTTCAGTATGGGGTGTGTGTGTGTGTGTGTGTGTGTGTGTGTGTGTGTGTGTGTGTGTGTTTGTATGTTTGTAGTAGCTCCTTCTTGACCATTGCCACAGAGAGACAGTAACAAACATTGTTGATAGTACATTTTAAAAGTTAACTTATACTCAAAGGCAAGTGATTATTTATGTAGATTGAGTTTCACTTTGCTGAGGGAATTTTTTTGGACTAAGATCTCATTTGATCACTGGGTTGTGAACTTTTGAGCATTCTCACCTAGTATTTACTGAGAGTAATGTATTTCTAAAACTATTATCTGGTTTATTAACACATTCATTTACCTATTGGGACATCAATATACTTGAATTATTTGTGTTTTCTCTTTTGTTCCATATCTGTGCGTGGAGCCAATCAGAGAAAAAAACAAACAAACAAACCTAGAGACAAAAAACAAAACAAAACAAAAAACCAACTGCTTGGTGAAATTGTTTAAGACTAGAACCATACAAATCAATATCTTAATTACTGATTTCAATACCTTTTATTTCTTAGAGCTTTTTTGGTGATTGTTTAAGATGCATCTTTGAAAGCAATATTGGCTCTAACATTGTGGTGAAAACAGCAGATTGGGTAGAATTGTACTGAATTTTATACACATATTTGAAGACAATTGAGTAGAAAGAAGAAAACCCCCTCCATCGATAATCCTATAGAAAAGGGGAACTCTGCCTCCTCTCTCTCCGTTAAAGTGGGAGGTGGGGGAGAAGGGGTCCCTCAGAAAGGACTGATATCAACCTAGTGCTGATCAAAGATTTTCAGCTTGAGGAGTCATCCTGGATGGGTCAGTGAGGCTGTGTCAAACAATAAATGATTTTTGCAAATGAGAAAAATGACGTTACTACATTTAAATAATTTTAAAATGATTTATCGGCAGTTAATATTTTTTCTGAAACTAAATAGTTAGTTGAATAATAGATACACATTCAGGATATGTCTGGGTAACAGGAAACATCAAGTTAAAAATGACAAAACTAGCCGGGCTTGGTGGCTCAGCTTGTAATCCCGCGCTTTGGGAGGCTGAGGTGAGTGGATTGCCTAAACCTGCGGGTTCGAAACCTGCCAGGGCAACTTGGCAATAACTCATCTCTAAAATAAATAAAAAATTAGCTGGGCGTGGTAGTGCGTGCCTGTATTTCCAGCTACTTGGAAGGCTGAGGCGGAAGGATCGCCAGAGCCCAGCAGGTCGAGGCTGTGGTGGCCGGGAGCGGCCATTGCCCTCCAGTCTGGACGACGGAGTGAGACTACAACTCGAAAAAAAAAAAAAAAAAAAAAAAGACAAAACTTCAGTCAATTGTTTGTTTCCTAAAAATATAAAAATTTGACATTTTCTAAAATAGCAACTAGTTTGTAGATTGATTTTCCCCTCCACTTTGACATGAATACTGGCATGATATAGGTGCCAAATAAAAATATCTTGACGACAGCTGTAGGATTTGGATTGTCAGTTACTATTCTTATTTTGTATCTTACTTTTCTAAGTCAGAAATTATTTACAACCAATGTTAATGATAGCACAGAGAAATTGTGATTAAAGTATGTGAATGCTTGTTGAGAGCATTTTTACAAAGTCGCCAAAGTGTTTATATCAAGTCAATAGAAAAACAATGGTTGTGATTTAGAAAGTATTTTTTAAGAATGATACAGTCCACATTAGTTCATTTTTACTAAACGAGAACAATACAAAGTAGGTTCAAAACTGCAGGATACGATAGCCAATCAGTAGTCTCTGTTTTATAATATTTTACTGAGTAATGAAATTATGGAGTGTAAGAACAATTATTCAGATAATACATCTTTGTGTAATTGTATAGGAAGAGTTAATATACTTCTATTGTGAAAATGGCAAACATTTCCAACAAAATTGCTATCAGAAAGAAAGGAAAGGAAATATAAGTTTCTTCATTTGAAATTTTCAGACTTATTTTTTAAACATTCTGAGAGTAAACAGTTTTAATGCCCATATAATTGATTTACCTGGTTGATTGAATTACATTTTATTTTATTGATAAAATTTGGTTTAACATTAAAAATTAGAATAAGCTGAACTGTTTATTTTATATTCATATTGATGCCAAATGTATTGTTTAATTTTTGTTTTTAAATTCTTTTGTCATAACAACATAGTCTGATTAAACTATTGCAAAAGAGGATAGAAATAATCATGACAGTCAAATGATAGGGAATGAATTCTATATACTTCGTAATAATTTTTCAACATATTTTTATAGTTCCAAAGATATAGTGCCAACCAATGCTGTTTTTAAAAATAGCAACAACAAAAATACTGGTTTTGAATTCTTCTCAGAAAAAAACATTTTTTATTCATAATTATGTTAATTCTTGCTTAATCAACTCAAGAAACAGTTTTGTAAAAACAACAAATCTCACAAATATACAAATAGTTAAGGTAATTAAAAATAATGTTGCCAATAAATGTAGGATATTTATTTACCTCTCTATGTATTTAGCTATTTACTACTTTGTAACACTAAGAATTAATGTCTTATTAAAAACTTTAAAGCATTTATTGTTGTTCATATATCAGATAGTTACCATGTGACTTTATTCACTAATCCAGTGACTACTGTAACATATAAGGGTGGAAGACTTTAAATTGACTGTTATTTCTTTGTCTTCCATAGAGTGGTTTTACCCCTTTGCACATAGCCGCACACTATGGAAATGTCAATGTGGCAACGCTTCTTCTGAATCGGGGAGCTGCTGTAGACTTCACAGCCAGGGTATGGGTTAAAATCATTTCTAGATAACATTAAATGAGTATTTTAGGAAAGTAAAACACCATTTATTTTTCCTTACCTGGACCTGGGCTGGAGATATTAGATTTTCCACTGTTTTCTTTAAATCTCAAGAAGTCATCACGACCCAAGTGGAAAATAAGAGTTTTATAAATTCACATGCACTAATCATTTGCTGTAGTTAAGAAGGACATTGATTCTGACATCAGTATGAACAGTTATATTTACTGATTATGCCATGAATCTTGAATGAACTTCAAGTCAATAAATAATTAAACTGTTAAAAGTTAATTACAAAATATATAGTAGCATATCTTACAGTGATTGTAGGACTCACATTTTGATAGGGAATTGTTTTTATTGAATCGATAATTTGCTCATATGAAGTCTCACTAAAATACATTAAAAGTTATCACATTGCTTTATGTTTAAGTGTATACTTTTATTGGAAAGAATTCACTTACATGATAATTATGTAATTCAGTATCCTTAATTTGAGTCAGTTAATGCAAAATTTGATTATTAAAAATTATGACTTACAAAAACTCAGATATTCTTATCATAATTCTGACATATGATAGTCAATAAAATAAATATAATTTTTATGCATAGTGTTTTTGTCCTTAGAAGTCTTCTGCACTGAAACTATGTTCTACTATTTTCAAGCTATTTTTTAATTGAATTTCTGAAAGATGTTTTTAAGAATTATTTTTCCACTGTGTATTGATGAGTATATTTGTTTCTATTTTTAAACATAGGAAGGTTTAAGATTCCAGACTCTTTAAGTACATGACTGTTATGGAAAGACTTTTCACTAGGGCTCGATCTTAGGTAGAATTTAAATTTGTGGTTCTACTATGCAAAAGTGCCCCCTTTGTCTCTTGACTGTAATGTGTACATTTGATACATATACCTTAGTTATTGACTAACTTAGCTAGGCAGTTTTATTTCATTTTTCATTCTCTAACTATAGTGCTTTGTGGTTTGTGTGCTTCTTTGTTCCTTAAAAATTGAAGACATTGAAATGATAGAAACCTTGACCACATAGGTCACAATCTCCCTTGTGCCTTTTAACCCAAAGTCATCACCATCACACCCTATCACACTCAAACCCTCTTGTTTGCTCTTCCTATGGTATAGAATGGAATCACTCCTCTGCATGTGGCTTCCAAAAGGGGAAACACAAACATGGTGAAGCTCTTACTGGATCGAGGTGGTCAGATCGATGCCAAAACTAGGGTGAGTGTCTCTGTTCTTTCAATTTCCTACCATTATTATTTCTTTCAATCCTCTTAGCAGACACCTTAAAATATGAGTCCACAAACAGAGGCAATGTGTTTTCAAGGAAATTGCTTTCTTGGATTTGATTTAAATCTCATACAATATTTAAAGGGTTCACATTATAAAGTAAAATTAATATTTGCTCATAAATGCCCAGAGAAACAGAATGTTGGGCTCTCAATGAGACAGTTTTTCAGGTTTTTGCTTATTGATTTTCTGAAAACAAAGATCAACGACTGAACTTCCACATCTCTCTTTCGGGTAATTATAATATCTAAAACCCAAAGTGATCAGCATACATGAAACTTGAGAGTGCGGTTTTTACATAAAACATTTTAATACCGGTTGAAAATCTTTTGTGTTTAACTGTTCAATTCCTAATTCACTTTTTGTAAGTGGTTATGCTATCCTGACCTCAGCAGGAAGCTCGCTATTATGCTTATGGAAGAAAAGCATACAGTTAGTATGCTTTTTATCATACCTTTACTTACATCATCTTAGTAGAAGTGGTGTCCTTCAATCATTTGAAATCTAGTAAGTATCATTTTGAGTTTTAATGCGCACCTCATAGATTGATAATAAGATAGGCAGCAGAGTGTAGTTGCAGGAAGAGCAGATTCTGAAGGCACACTGCCTGATTTAAAATCCTGCTTCTACCATTTACTAAGCTATATGATGTTGGCAGTTTACTTACCTTCTCTGAACTTAACGCTCATAATAGAACCTACTTCACAAGGTTGTGTGCGAAATAACTCTTTATATTATTTATCTTTTTTTAAAAAAGTAGAGTGGGTGAATTATTTAGCCATTTATAATTTTTTGTAATATTACTGATATTATACAGTATGTATGTTGCTTAAACACAAATAATACTTTAGTATTAGTTCTCTGAAGCAGATTTGGCTAATCACAAACTTAACAAAACTTCAATCATCCCTGTTATATAAAGATGTTTAAATATGTAACATAAAACGTTTATAAAAGATGGTAGACAAAATATGGCCCTTGTTGCATTTTATCTTCATTTTGTGTAATTCTGGGACTTCACATTCTCATAGTCCAAACAATAAGGATCAAATTCAGTTTCTTTGCAAATCTTGAGGCTAGCAAACACTTTTGTTTAATAAACCTTATCATCTTTAAGCTTCTAGAATCAATTCCAATCCCAGACTATAAATTCTGGGTTTTTATGGCCTCGGGAAACCTTTCTTTCTTAATCTCACTTCTCTAAAACATTTGGTCCAGTGTGGCTATGTCCTGTCTTTAGGGAATTCTGGAGTGGTTTGTTCAATCTGCCAAGATCTTTGTTGTGATGTCCAGTGTCTTTACATCAGAGTTTTATATGATTTCTGCCCTTTGCTTTGTAGGCGTGCCTTTTCCCTTACTACGCTGTGGATATGCAGAATTTGGAACAGTGTGCACTACACTGCCTGCTTTGCTTACTTGCTCTTTATAGTTAAAGGAAAGAATTTGTGCACATTGCCATCATTGCTAACACTACTAACATAATGTTACACGATTAGTATACTTTACTAACATAATTCCTCCCTTTATACTGCTTTTTTTCCCTCTATCAAGACCCTAATAATTGAGATTACCAAATAAAAGAAAGCACTTTGTAAATGCAAAAAAAATTTTATCTTGGCCAATGTCTTAGAGACTTACATTACTTTTATTAATGCTTTTTTGAGTATTTATTCATTATTGAGGCAGTTAATTTTGTTCTTATTAATCATCACAATATTTACTTAGTTCTTTAAAAGATACTCTAATTTGCATGCTTCACATATTTTTGCAAATATAATTGAAAAGTCTATCTCCAAGTAGGCAGTGTATTTTCACAGACAGAATACTGAAAAGTAGAAACGGATTCTTATACTAGCTCTGTCGTTAACAAATTGTCCTTGAGCAAGTTAGTAGTCAAATGTAAGCCTTGGTTTTTTTCTTGGTGAAGGGAATATTTGGGTCATATTTCATACAGTGTAGCTTTAGGTAGAAGATTAAATGAATTTTATTCAAGGATTTAAAGAGAAAAAGTAGATTTGTGTACATTGTATGGACTTGATGTTTACTCATTCCTTAAACAAATAGTTATTGAGTTCCTATTTGGTACCAGGAACCCTTAAGATACAACAGTTAACAAGACAGACTATGTCTCTCGACAGAGATGCAAGTCTACAGTACCCACAGGATTAAGTTAGCACTGTGCTGGTAAAAGATGAACAATAGGCTTTCCCCCCAAAAACCCCCTTGATTTGTTGTTTTTTTCTTGCTGATTTTCATGGTATTAATACTTCCACCATGGTTGATTCAGAGCTAGCAACATGGTATCACTAAATGCAGAATTAGGAAGACATGTACAAAAAATGGCTCTCTCTAGTTCACAAGAGCAGGCTCCAGCACACCCTAGGATTAGGTAGGATATTAAGTGGTAGCACTGAGATTTCTCCCCTATAAGTTAAAATACTTTCTCATCCATAAATAGGAGAATTTTAAAAGCGTTGTTAGGTTCTTTTAATTCTGGCTATTTAGCTAAAAGAGCTTCATTCCTTCTACCGAAGGCAAAATCAATCAGGTGGTAAATACTGAAATCAAAAACTGTAGTATGGAATTGGGAGGCCAATTTTGTAACTATAATATTTGATTACTAAAATAAAGAATGTGGGCCTGCTTTTTCCTTTGCTTTTTGAAAATATATTTAAAAATAGAAAAGCCCTCACTTTGTTTTTGACCATCTTTTCAGATAATATAATAGAGATTCTATATATGGAATTTTTAAAAATGAGGATTATACTTTTATTTTTTGTCGGAGGTCTCAGTTTCTCCTACTAATCAAATTAACCACAAACATTCTTAATTCAGAATATTCTGTCAAGAAATTTCCCTTGATCTTCTCATAATTTTTCTCATTTATGAAGTTTCTATTATCTAGAGAAAAGCAATGTCTGTAGAGGCTTTCAGGTAATTAAAAACAAATCTTACCCACAGTTTCTCCCCAACTGACACCACCATTTTGGTGATCATTGGGACAATTTACATGTTGTTGACATCCTCATCATTGTCTGGTATGAAACTCTGAGACATTTGCACCAGAGCCCTTTGCTGGTATCTGAAAAACTTCATTTTAATGTTAAACCATAAATGTTATAGCTAGTTAAAATGAAATTATCAAGTTAGGTTTTATTAAGGGCATTATTCTTTTGGGTTTTAAAGCTTATTTATTATTAAATATGGAGATACCCCATATAAAGATTATGTTTAAAATATTAAAATACATATTTCAATGCAAACAATAAAAGTATACAAAAACATTAAAGGATGATGAACAAAAAACAACAATGAGGAAAAGCGACCACCCTTGCCACTTGTTATTAGATGTAATAATTAAAGTAGTAACAATAATGGCTACCAGATGTCATATGTATATGGTGCTCTGGGCTCCCTGCTAAGTTCTCTACAAATACCATCTTATTTCATCTTTCTAACAATATATGAAGTATATGTAATTTTCTTGCTAAGAAAATATAGAAGTCTTCATTTAAGAAATGAGACTACCAAAGGGAAAAATGAGTTTCAGCAGAGTCCTGTAACTTGACCTAGGACAGAACGTGGTACTTAGGAGAGCCTACGCTAATAAACAGACATCAGGTTACATTGCTGGAAGAACAACCTAAGCAGAGTGGGAGGAAAGGAAAACTTAAAAAAAAAAAAAAAAAATGGCACCTGGTGCGGTGGCTCATGCCTGTAATCCAAGCACTTTTGGAGTTTGAGACCAGCCTGACCAGCTTAGTGAAACCTCATCTCTACAAACAAAACAACAACAAAAAATCAAACAGGTTCGAAACTAGCCTCTGCAACTTGGCTATACCTCATCTCTACAATAAATAAAAAAAAATTAGCTGGGTGCAGTGGCTTGCACCTGTGGTTCCAGCTACTTGGAAGGCTGAGGCAGGAGGATCGCCTGAGCCCAGCAGGTTGAGGCTGAGTGGCTGTGAGCTTGCCACTGCACTCCAGCCTAGGTGACAGAGTGAGACTCCAACAACAAAAAAATATATATATAGCTGGCTTTAGTGGTACGTGCCTATAGTTCCAGCTATTTGGGATGCTGAGGTGGTAGGATACCTGAGCCCAGGAGGTTGAGGCTGCTGTGGGCTGTGATCATTGTGATCATGCCACCGCACTCCAGCCTGGACAACAGAGTGGGATCCCAACTCGAAAGGAAGGAAGGAAGGAAGGAAGAAAAAGAGAGAGAGAGAGAAAGAAAGAAAACAGAGAGAGAGAGAGAGAGAGAGAGAGAGAGAGAGAGAGAGAAAGAAAGAGAGAGAGAGAAAGAAAAAGAAAAGAAAGAGAGGGAGAGAGGGGGAGATGGAGGGAAGGAATGAAGGCAAGAGAGAAGGAGGGGAGAGGAAGGACGGAAGGAAGAAAGGAAGGGAGGGAGGGAGGAAAGGAGGAAGGAAAAGAGGCTGCCAGCTAGATAAATGGTATCCCTCTAATGTTACTTGATCTTCTCTTTTCAGAGTTGTTCACATCATAGTGAATGGCATCTCAGTGTGGATGACCTGATTCTTGTAAAAAGAAAAGAGAGAAAAAACACAAGGAAGCATCTCTGGAGGAGAAAAAATAAAACCTTCAAACATAGGCTTAAGAATTTAATAAAAAGTTCCTGGAATACAAAACTTTAATTATATATATACTTGGCATTAACTTGGTGCTATACTTTGTAGAAAATATTCAAAATCTAGTCAGATTGAGCCTGTTGGGTAACTTGAATTTGATGTCATCATTCACATATCTTTTATAAGGTCAGATATTTCTAATCATTAAATGTAAGATTTAGGACTGATTTAATCCTTGATGTTCTTGTGGGTATATTAAGTGTTGTCTATAAAGTTTCTATTGTTACTCTGAGAATATTCTGGAGGTTTCAACATGATTACACAAGGGCTATTTCATGTAATTCATAGAAAATAATGCTTTACCTTTTCTAAAAATTGATGAAAGGAAGCATCCCCTTCCCTCATCTTTCAAACAAGGCTGTAAGTTAAGTAGGGTAAGAAAAATCATCCCCTTTTCATGTATCATGAACCTGAACTCTTGCCTATGATTCCTCCATTCACGATGTGGGATTTCTCAAACACTAGATGTCAACAAAGCCCCACCAAGAATATGTTTGAGAAGTAATTCTCTACATAATTGTTGTATAATTAATGTACTGTAGTTCTACCACAGGGTATTTTTATCAAAATACAAAAATGGAAGCAATAGAATCACTTTGCCAGCACAATTTATTTTTTAGGCTTCTATCTGACAAACTTTATTTTTTATTTTTTATTTTGAGACAGGGTCCTGCTCTGTCACCTGGACAGAAGGCAGTGGCATCCTCAAAGCTCACTGCAGACTCAGCCTCCTGAGCTCAGGAGATCCTTTCACTTTAGTAGCTGGAACTACAGGCTCATGCCACTATATGCAGCTAATATTTTGATTTTTTTTTTTTGTAGAGCCAGGGTCTTGCTATGTTGTCCAGGCTGATCTTGAACTCCTGGGCTCAAGCACTCCTCCCACTTTGACCTTCCAAAGTGTGATTACAGGCAGGAGCCACCATGCCCGGCCCCTATCTGACAAACTTTAAAATAATGTGGTATCCCAATGACAGTAGTTAAATACTTGTTTTCTGGAAAGGCAGTGTTTTCCTGCTAATTCTCAGATGCGCAAAGCTGCAAAGTCTGTTTTGAAATTCGGTATCTTAATACTAGTTAAATAGATTTAACAAAGTCAAGAATCTTTATCAGTCAAGATCCTAGCTAAAAACAGAGGATCTACTTATAACATTGTGTGTAGACTGTAGGGGAGGTAAAATGAATAGTGCAATATCCCAGGGTCTGGTACCAACAGAGCTCCTTACCAACCCTAGACATGAGCAGTAAGAAGTAGGAGAAGCACCCAAAACTTCATAGCAGAGACTTGTGTGGAAGGGCAGCTTTGGCAGGAGCATGACCTTTGGTAAAGAGACACAGCCAGATTTAGGAGATCCCGCAGAGTCCCTTTCACGTCTTGCTGTGTTTCCCATTGGCCAAACCCAACCAGAAGCCTGAGGGCAAGGCAGACCACTATTGGCCCCTAGAGCTGCCAGTCTATCGGACACAGAGCAGAGAGGAGGTGGACGGAGACTGGAGAGGAGGTGGCTGGAGACCGGATCTACAGAGGCAAAGATACCAACGTTAGAAATCCCAACGCACTGGACCAGAAAGAGTATTGTAATTCAAGGACATTGTTTTTATTTGAAGTAAAGCATTACCTGGAGAGATAGTCTTGGAAACAGAGAAACAAAAAATAGGCCGTCAGTTCTGGATAAATCAAAAGCTCCTGAAATCCTCTTAGTGCTCTCTGGCCTTCATTTTCTCTGATTGCTACCCACCTTCTCCACCTCTTTTCTCGGTTGGGAAGGCCTTATTTATTTACTTATTTTCCTTAAGCCTCAATTTGTCAGTTAATTCTTGTACTTGGAATTTCATTTTCTCTTTCGCTTCTTGCCCGTTGTTACTTACATTTACCTTGCATTTCTCACCCATACCACTTTATGGCCAAGCCACCCTAAAAGAAAATAAAATGTAAAAGACAGAGGGCATTTGGAGATTGCTCTGGAATCAGAAGCTACTTTCTGAAGTCAGAAAGTTTTATAAATAACCTAATGGATAGCTGTGTCATGTCTTATTTGACACAGCTATAATTCTATTTATTAGTAATAAATTTCATCTTTGGGAAGTAATTATGCAATTTGTAAAGTACTGAAGTATATGTATAGAAATCATTAAAATCATCTTTAAAAATGGCCTTTTTTATAAGAATCAGGGAGCATCTTAGAAGAATTATTAAAGTAGTGTCATTTCAAGAGAGAACATGTATGGAAAAATTAAAACTAAGAAAAATGTTTAGGTTAAATTGTGTTAGGACAACCAAAATGAAAACAGTATAATCTAATATAATCCCTGGTTGCAATTCCAGTGAGTAGGGCTTTGAAGTTCAAGTGCCATGTAGTCTGTCTTTCCATCTTCTTGAATATGCAAACACATGACCAGAAGCTAATTTCACACCAGCGACCTCCCCACGTGGGATCTCTCTCTCTCTCTGACTCAGCTTTGTCTTTCTCTTTCTCCTTCTTGCTCTCTGTCAAGATGTTTTTGATTTCTTTTCTATTTTACTTGTCGTCTTTTCTGTCGTTTAACTAATTGAACTAAACCCCAATAGTTTTATAACTGATCTATTGAGTCATTGGGGTTTAGTTCAAGAAACTCCTTCTTTTTGGTTGTGATAGATGTATCTGGATTTTGAGGTTTTTTTTTTAAGTGAACTTGGGCTAATTCTTTAATTATTTTGGCAGGATGGGTTGACACCGCTTCACTGTGCTGCACGAAGTGGGCATGACCAAGTGGTGGAACTTCTGTTGGAAAGGGGTGCTCCTTTGCTGGCAAGGACTAAGGTGAGTCATTATGGGAAAGATGGGATCCAAAAGACTCTTTAAAGCACTTTTTGATTAGTTTTTTTTTTTTTTTGAGTTGGAGTCTCACTCGGTTGCCCAGACTGGAGTGCAGTGGCCGCTCCCGGCCACCGCAGCCTCACCTGCTGGGCTCCGGCGATCCTTCCGCCTCAGCCTTCCGAGTAGCCGGAATTACAGGCATGTGCTACCATGCCCAGCTGATTTTTTAATTTATTATAGAGATGAGGTCTCGCTGCCCAGGCAGGTCTTGAACCCGCGGGCTCAGGCAATCCACTCAACTCAGCCTCCCAAAGGCGCAGGATTACAGGCTGAGCCACCAAGCCTGGCTTAGTTTTTTTTAAAATCAAAACATTAGCCAAGCATTTTCTAGTGATTCATTATTTGTGTGCTAGGAATAGGACAGAAAAATGTATCACTGCTTTAAAATTATTAAAATAAACATTTATATGCATTAAGATGTATTGAATGTTTACCCTCAGGTTTTTTAAAATATTTTTTCCTGATATTCTTACTGCAGGTTTTATATAAAATGAGACTATCTCATATTGAGTCTAAATTTTTATGATTCTCTGAGATGACTATAAAATACATATAAAATTATCTTTTAAAGCAGCACAGTTAGCAACATAAGATGAATTTTTATCTCATTCAGTCATTATCTCTTAGGCAATACTGATAAAAACAGTGACTCAACAGTGGTATTGGTTAGTTATGTTTGGGATTCATAGAGTTGTTGAAAAGCGTATGTTATGATAGGCCACATACAAAAAAAAATCAAAAAATCTCGTTTCTTTTTTTTTTTTTTTTTAAAGATGTGGGGTACAATTCTGGGTTAAGGTATACAAATGGTCATTTGTAGGTAAAGTTTGGGCCTCGCTTTGGTCCCCACTTAAACTCTTGTTTCTTATGGCATAGTATATTCTAGCATTTTGTATCTCATTTTATCAATCCATTCATCCATGAAAAAAAAAAAGCCTTTCCATTTAAGTAAAAACCACGTGGTAAGTTGGTTTGTTGACGTTTCGTTATCAAATGTATTTTAAATGCTTTAGTATTGCATCGTTCGCCATTATATAGCCTTGCTTTGGGTTCTCAGAAAATACCATGAAATACCAACTGAAGATAACTACACAGAACTATTTAATATGATACGAAACAACCCCTTCTATCCTTAAATATAACAGCGATTTAGACTAAGGGAACATCTTACATATTCTCCCTATGCCGTCCCCACCTCCCCACCCCACAAACAAGGCCTATAGCAACCGATGCTCTTATTGGGAGAAGCTGAAGAAACTAAGGTAGCCGACACAAGTAAATATTTTCAGTTTATATATTTTAATTGAATGTTTAACTGAAATCATTTGGAGCAAAACTAGTCCACATATTTAAAATATGTATAGAATAAACTCAGTTTTTAGAGATGGGACCCACATACTATAGACAGTGGATTCAAATCAGAAATATATGAAAAAGAGAAGTAAACCATCTTCATTATTTTCATTCTCATACAGTGAGTGTTGTATAGATCTGTCTTTAAAATGTAACATTTTAAGCTGAGTAATGCAGAGGTAATTATAGAAAGTTTTGATGAATAACTGATTGAAATTTAAATGGAAATAACATTTAATAATAACCAGTTTTAAAAAAACCTATATCAATTGAAGATAGGCAGATTTGCTTTACAACTGTAAACTAATCTTGTCTAGAGAATTTGCCTGTATTTGTCTTATCACCAACAAAGATCATGAATTACCTAGATGGAATTCTTTAAATGGTTTTCCTGCAAGGTCAAGTATCATTCAGACGTAAAGATTCAGCATAAAATATCTGTGACTGCATGTTTATATTCTTTTATTTATCCATGCATTCACTATTTTATATTATTGAGGATACAACGTACCAGGCAAGTGTTGTAGCCACTAAGTCACCATCAACTTGCAGAATACTTGGCGAGACCTCAACTCCACAATAAAAATCAAAAATTAGCCAGGCATGGTAGCGCGCGCTTGTAGTTCCAGCTGCTTGGAAGGCTGAGGCGGAAGGATCACCAGAGCCCAGCAGGTCGAGGCTGCGGTGGCCAGGAGCGGCCACTGCACTCCAGTCTGGGCAACAGAGTAAGGCTCCAACTCAAAAAAAAAAAAAGAGGCAGAATACACACACTGTATATTTAAGAAGCTCAGAATTTAGTAGGCAAGATAGACAAGGACATAATTATAAAAAGTAGAGCTATGTGTAGGGTAACAAACACGGAGAAGATGAATTCATCAGGTTAGAGTGAGGTAATGGCACTCTCCTTGGAGTATAATAGGCCCCTAATGCCAGATTTTTACCCCTCCTCTTCCATAAAAACTCCTAGTTTTTAATCACCCATTATTCCTCTTCAAAGCCAATTCTAGTCTGTGCCACTCCCCCTCATTCTTTGAAAATTCCAGCTCTCAGCAAACTATCACTCTTCACTACAACTCCTTTTCCTATTCTTGAAGACTTTAATAATCTTGATAAAAGCAGTAGGAGATTCTTCTGACCCCTCAGTTTGGTCACTGTAAACCCTCTATAATTTCTGTGTCTAACCTCCCAGTTGCCAACCACCCTATCTTATGTGTCATCTCACTCTCTCCAAATCCCCAATTCCAGAAATTCTTTCATTCTGCTGAGACCTTCAGCCATAGTTTTCACTGTTCCTCTTTAACATTATGCTCTCACCTCTGCCCAACATAAATTTCAGTCATTTATACCACTCTATTACATATTCATACTCACCTCCTGCATATTACTCTGATTAAACTCCGCTCACATTCATGCAGCTGAATGTGACTGTAGAAAATACTCAACCACACAGACTGGGCTCTCTTTGAATCATGATTACAAACCTCAAGTTGGCCAGTAATCACACTGTATTTTCCAAGTCTACGCACTCTTGCTTCCTGCTACCCGAGTCTTCTGTATTTCCTCCAATGTTCTTAGACTTCTTTCCTTATCTTCACTTCCTACAGCAGTGGGAAAATTGAAGCAATCAAAAGATAATTTCCAGAGACCTTCATATCCATCCAATTCCTTGACCCAGAGTCCATATTATTTGTTTCTCCTCTTATTATCATCTGACGTGATTGCTTACTCTTACCTTCTCAGAATACTTTCCTTACTTGCCTTCTGGGACATTGCATTCTTCTAACTTTCCTTCTGTTTTTCTAGCTGTGTCTTCTCAAACTCCTTTACTATTTCTTCCTCATCTCTCAGGTCTTTTCTTGGTCTCGCTGTACTCACTCTGAAATCTCATGCAGTTCTTTATTTCAATAGTACTTATATGCTGATGCCACCCAAGTGTATTTCTCCAAGTTTTCTTATGTAGATGTCAGCTGACTATTCCTGCTTGGATGTCTTCTGAGCATCTCAGATTTAGTTAGTTTGAGCTCCTGATATCATTCCCCACCCCAAACCTAATCTTCCTGTACCCTTTCTTATCTCAATCAATGGCCACCTCATTCTTTCACTTTCTCAGGTCAAATACCTCAAGTCATTATGGACTTTTCTCTTTCTTATTCTCCATATCCTATCACCAAATTTTTTCACCTCTTCCTTCAAAAAGTATCACTAAGTCAGCAGCTTCTTAACAATCTCGTCATCACTACTGTGGCACAGGTCACCACCAAGCCTTCCTGGAGGATGGCAAGAAACCCTAACAGGCTTCCTTTCTTTTCCTTTTAGTTTATTCAATCTACTCTCAACACAACCACCAGAGTGACTCTGTTTCTCCAACAGCACCCCATCTATTCCTGAGTAAAAGTCAAACCTGCAAGTCTCTTACCTCTGAATTCTTCTCCTTATTCACCCACCTCATTCGTATGTCTTCAGTCCCATTCTCCTCCTTACTGTTTGTCAACATCGATTATACCAGGTATGATCCCAACACGACATGTATGCACTTGCTTTTTTCTCTGCCTCAAGTGTTCTTCCCCCAAATCAACAGGACCAACTCTCTTACCTTCATCATGTCAAAACTCAGCTTCTCAGTGAGGGCATTTCTGGCCATTCCATCAAAATTGCACTCACACAAACTCCCTTGGGCACTCTGTGCTTTAGTTAGTATTGATGGCCTCCTTAGCATTGATGGCCTTCTGACATGCTATATATTTTATTCTTCTTATTTTTTAGTTGTATGTCGGTCTCCCACACTGGAAATGTCTGTCTCCCACACTAAAATGTAACCTCACTGAAGACATGGATTCCCTGTCGGTTCTGTTCCTTGCTGTAACCACAGCACTTGAACAGATCTTGAATAGGTGCAAGTAAATATGTGTAAAATGAACAAAGAATTAAATGGTGAATATTTTATTTTATACATAAACAATCTTCAAGTAGATAAAACCACATCAAAAAATGATAAGATTTTAGAGAAATATGTCACACTCCAGTCCACACATTGTCCAAACATTGTAGATTTTCTCCTATACTTTACCTTTTACTTTATCATCCCCTCAATGCATATACCTTTGCATCAGTTTGTTCCTCATTTCTAAATTCATTTAATGGATTTTCAAATATAAAAACAATCATTATGAATGAAGATCATTTCAAAAATGAAGAAAAATATATAAATATTTTAAAGTTACATATACTCTACCACAGTTACTAATTAATGCATTTGTTTATTGTTTTCCCTCACTGTTGAAATCACTTCCCTTGTGGAGAATATTGGACTAATGACTTTTTTGGCATCTCATCTAGACACAATTTCTGCTTCACTGAATGTAGTGACTGCCAAGCTAAATACTCGGTCAACAATCATACTTCTAGTAACCATATTTGCGTTGGTTATTAAGAAAAGACAACACTTCAGTTCTTTAATAGGCAAATATTTTTGTAATTTAATTTATTTTCTAACTTTATATATTGCTTTCTGTAAGTTTACTTATATACCTTTTTTAAAAGAGAGTCTTATCTAGACTGATACTTAATAGTGTGTTGCCACCAGGCACGGTAGATCACACCTGTAATCCCAGCACTTGGTGAGGCGGAGGTGAGAGGACTGCCTGAGCCCAGGGGCAAGACCAGCCTGGGCAACTTGGCGTGACATCGTCTCTACAATAAATCAGAAAAATTAACCAAGCATGGTGGCTCATGCCTGTAGTTCCAGCTACTTGGAAGGCTGAGGGGGAAGGATCGCCTGAACCCAGCAGATGGCGGCTGTGGTGACTGTGAGTCTACCACTGCACTGCAGCCTGGGCAACAGAAAGAGACTCTGACTCAAAAAAATAAAAATAAAAAAATGAAGTGCATTGCCCTGCTATCTTATGTTCCTGCTGTTGACCTTATTTTAGAATGAAGGTCAAAGCTGTATCAAGGCAGTATCAATGATGGCAAATTCAGATTATCCTCAAATTTAATAGTTGTAAGGTGGTTGGCACACGTTCCATATTTGTCTCACACTCTTCTAGCTCCTACCTGCCTGCTCTCTCCAAGTTCCATTTAAGTCTCATAATACTATAGGAAAAAGGAATCACAAAATTTCAGACCTAAGGGATAATCAAAGTTTCCATACTTCCCTGGCTCACCCACTCACTCCTCCTTCACCCGCCTCCCTCCTTATTTACAAGTAAAGAAAAGGAGGCAGAGGAGTTAAATGAATGAAGACTGGCTGGCCATGGTGGCTCACGTGTAATCCCAACCGTTTGGCAGACTGAGGCAGGAGATAACTTGAGCCCAGGAGTTTGAGACCAGCCTAACTAACATGGTGAGACTTTCTCTACAAAACATTTTTTAAAAAATGAGTCAGTCATGGTGGTACATACCTGTAGTCCCAACTCCTCAAGAGTTTGAAGCAGGAGGATTGCCTGAGATCAGAAGGTCGAGGCTGTGCTGAACCATGATTGTACCACTGCACTCTGGACAACAGAGTAAGACCCTGACTCAAAAAAGACAAAAACAAAAAATGTATGAATTTAGATACGAACAATTTAAGTGCCAGCTATCACTTATGTTTACATATCTAATGGTGTCCTAATAACTGCAAAACTAGGCTGAATTACCACACCTACTATGTATTCATTCATGAAATACATACTAATTTTGTTTTTGACTCTGATAGCATAATTATGAAATTAACTGTTCTCTTCACTTCCTCCTCCAGCAAACACAATCTGCTATATATTCTGATGTCAAATGGAAATTATTTTTTCTCCTGCCATTAATTATGTTAAAGATCAAGACTTGACTTCACTGTATTTTGGAACCTGAAAATAATGGGAAAAAATGTGGACTTGTTTTTCTATTATTTTTGTATGTGCAGAACGGGCTGTCTCCACTTCACATGGCTGCACAGGGGGACCATGTGGAATGTGTGAAGCACCTGTTACAGCACAAGGCACCTGTTGATGATGTCACCCTGGACTACCTGACGGCCCTCCACGTTGCTGCACACTGTGGCCACTACCGCGTAACCAAACTCCTTTTGGACAAGAGAGCCAATCCGAACGCCAGAGCCCTGGTAAACCTGGCCCAGTCCACATTAACTGAATACAGATTGAGACAAGCAAACCCACATTGATTGAGCAGTAATACCTACACCAGCAATGCATGGTTACAGATATGTAGTTTACTCTGCTAAATCTGTCACCCTCCCAACCCCCTACAAGCAGCCTGCCTACTTCATGCCTTCTTAATTTGCTATTAAATGCTGGTGAGCAAGAGTATATTTAAGAAAACACCAAGGTAACTGAAACTAGTGAGTTGCAAACAGTCAGATATGAAACCTCTGGAGTGATAAGCAATTTTAACTGGAAAATAGAAGTTGAAAAATAAGAAATTACAAAATAAGTTCTAGATACCTTTAGATAAAGTTAGAATGTATGTGTAGAATAAAGTTGAACTTTATTAATTTCTTTTTGGAAAAAGATGTTAAAGTGGTGAATATACTTGGCTATGTAAGGCAGCATAAAATGTGAGCCTGTGAAGAGTTTACTTGGAGATTTTCCTTATTGACTAGATTACCTAACCATAGGCTAACAGAAAAGCAATGCCTGGTATATTGCTGCTACAGGAAACATTTTATATAAACAATTCCAGGAACAACTCGAGAGAAAACTGCAAGAGGCTGTCCCTAGAGCAGCTTCTGTGTCTCCCAAGGTCTCATATTGAATAAATCGTCCTTGCTTCACCTATAGTCTAACAATAATCATTGGAAGTATTCAGCATGTACTAATTTATGCCTCTTGTTTTCTAATTCCCAAACTAAAAGCAAATGCTTTTTTCTATGTTTTTACATGGTTTATGTCAGTTAAAATTTGTCTTCAGACAATCAGTTGAGAGAATATCATTAGAATCATCCGATATTTTATATTATTTTATGAGAATTTTTCCAATTGAATCAATTTATTAATAATAACCTGGGAAGTGAATATACTTTCAGGGTTTGTGCTATTATGTATGAATATTTGTTTTCTTGTAAGGAGTCAAAGACATTAATATTCAGTTGGATAGTGATCACTAGGCTTGTAAAATATCGCAATCTAATAAGTGCAAATATTTTATGTGCTGCATGTGCATGTGGCTATTTCTATCTGGCATATTCTATAGCTCATAAACAGGGGAAATGACAACAAATTAATTATATTAATTACTCCATTGTGAAGAGTCAGAAGTCATCCACTTAAGTAAGACCATATGCTTTCCTGAGGACTGCTATTATAAAAATATTGACTGATAGTTAGTCCATGTTGGAACATGCAAAAGTGTTATCCGGCAGAATAGATATAACTCAACAAAGGATCACTATTCAAATTAAAAAAATAACAAGTACAAATACATAATGAGTAAGAGTGGGTCTAGCTAACAAATTATTATTTAATTTCCCCAATTTGCAGGCATTAACCTAGAAAAAATTTAGAGTTTGCAAAGTTAGAAAGTACCTTAGAGACTTCTACACTTTCCAGAGAATCCCCTTCCAGTTATCCCAGAAATTCTTCACACTTTCCTTGAAAATATTTAGGAATTTAATAATCATTTTCTTATAAGAAATTTGCCTGATTGGCATATATTTTATAACAACCTAATATAAAAATATAGTTTCTGGGTGAAAACATTATCAATATAAATAATTTGCCAATTTGAACCACCTCTTTTTAAAAGAAAAACTGAAATATTTATTGTAGAGTCAACTATGTTCCTAGATTTTTGAAATAGATGAACAGTTCTTAAGCTCTGAGAAATAACTCTTCATCAGAAAAATATATGCATCTTTTTTGATGAATCTTTGTCATTTCATAATTGACCAATCAATATATCTTAAAACACTTTAGGACTTCCAATATATAATTGCTCTTCAATTTTCCCTTCTTTGAAGAGTAGGTGCATGTATTTTTGCTCACCTTTGTTTTTTCTGTAATCACACAAACAATTATATACAGGTCTACCACCTATAAGCAAAGTTGAGTGCCTACAGGAACATGCTACCACTTTACTTTCCAAACTCCAACAGCTACAGGATTTGCAGCAATGGTAACATTATGTGACAATGTAACATTATTGCCTGCAATGTGCCAGCATGGAGTTGTGTGAGAATCGTTTCTGCATGTTTTCAACTAACTTGATTGTCTTTTGCACAGAATGGTTTTACTCCACTGCACATTGCCTGCAAGAAAAACCGCATCAAAGTCATGGAACTGCTGGTGAAATATGGGGCTTCAATCCAAGCTATAACAGAGGTAGAAAAATGTTTCAGCTTACCACAAAGCATTCCTTCTCTCACGCCTTCCTCCCCTTCCTTGCTCCCATCTGCTGTCCTCTTCACTCAAGTTTTACTTATCTGAAGAAGCCCCCAAACCCCACCGGTGCAGAGGAGTAAAACTGCTGTTGCTTTGTTTCGCAGTCTGGCCTCACACCAATACATGTGGCTGCCTTCATGGGCCACTTGAACATTGTCCTCCTTCTGCTGCAGAACGGAGCCTCTCCAGATGTCACTAACATTGTGAGTATGGCTTGGGTCAGAATAACCACAGGGAGAAAGAGCAAGGGGAGCAGAGAGTGTGGGTGTGTGTATGCATGTTTCTGTGTATGTCGTCAAGGTGAGCAGCCAAGCTTTGAGAAGGGCCCTCGTGATAGCATATTATTGAGATATTTGCTAGAACGTCACTGAAAAGAACTGGATAGGGTAAATGTGTTAGAAAATAAAATGGAAGCTGTGGAATGAGGCAGCTTAGGCTTCCTGGGGCAGATGGATTTAACATGCATCTTAAATGCATTTATTAAAACAAAATACGCTTTAAAATTCCTCTGAAAGTGAATGGATGATTGCTTGGAATAAAATCTTCAGAGCTCACCATAGTGCCAGAGTGAATTTTATTCCAGATAATTTTCAATAAAACATCAAGCCAGTACTATAATCAATCTTATCAAAAGATTAACCAGAGATAGATCAAGATGTTAGGAATTTTTATTTGATATCAAATTCTCCCTCCTTCAATTACATGGATTTCCTGTTTTGTAACCTTACTTTAATTTTTGCTTTTGATTTGATTTTGTTTGCTAGAGTAGAGGTCTCCCTGAAAGTTGGACTCCAGACCCCTTTCATTCTGTCCTAAATGAATGTTGGACTCTAGACCCTTTTCATTCTGTCAACAAACACTGGTTATCTCAGAATTCTTCTATCTAATCTAAATCAGGATTCTTGACTTCTGATTTCTTTGTATTTCTCCCATGTTCTTGGATGCTGCTCCATTAAACTGTGTCTGGTAACTGTATCATGGCAAACCATCTAATGCACGTTTTCTCCTGAGCTAGAGAACTTCCTGCACCATGTGCTGTTATGTATTTAAAGTTCCAGAGGGACCACTGGAGTATTGAGATTCACAAGTACAGCTGAAATAACTCTCCCCAAATAAATGTCAGTGCTTATTATTAAAGTGAATCATATTTTCAAAATCAATTGATTGACTATTGTTGCTAATTTTAGATATCTCATTTCATTTAAGTTGTGAAACAAAATATCCAAATTCACTTTTATTTATATTGCCTCTCAAATTTTTGTTTCTCTGTATTTTACACACCGTTTCCCTGTGGAAGTTTCTGATACCTGGACAAAATCCTATGTGAAAATAAATTTATTTGATTTTAAATATTACTTAATACTCTGTCTTCACATTATAGTACTCTCCATATTATTCAACGATTGCAACGTAATGCCATTAAGGAATTTAAAGCCTATGTTTATAAAGTGTTCTTAATTATAGCTTATTGGTCCTAAGGGCATAATATTACATGCTAATCATTAATTACTCCATTAAGCAGAAGAGTAATTTCACAACGTGAAAACTTGAGTTTAATTTCTAATCACTTCTTAGAACTTTAAAAGTAATCATCATCCTTTTATTTTTAAAAAGATGACCACCTTTCGTTTTTTTTAAATAGAGACCAGAATAGACTAATAAAACAGCTCAGTGACCTTCAAGATAAATGCTCTGTGTACTTACCCACGTTCCCCTTTTTTACTTACCTGTTATTATTTGCCTTCCAATGCCTACATGATCGCAGGAACAATAGTAGTGTTATGTTAAATTGTGTCATCATGTTATAATAACTTGTGCAAGAATTTTCTAGGGGTGCTTGATTGCAAACCCCTAGGTTAATCTCTTTTAGTGAAAATTTTTACAAAATCTTCAAAGAATAATCCACATAAAATGATTGTAGGATTCTGTGGCCACTCCTAATTTGCTTCTTAACTGTGACCAATTCAAAATCTTTTGATGGTTATAGAGTTATAATATACTCCCCTCTATTAACATAAATCTATATAGCCTACATGTAGATTTTCAAATAAAATAAAAACCAATTGAAATAATAAGCATTTTGACATCCTTTCAGTCTCTTGAAAATACCCAAATTTGACAATTGTATTTAATTGTCTTAAACTTTAATTTCCAACTTATGGTCATTCTAAAGTTCTGCATTTTGTTTTATCTGTCCATTTATCCATTAAATTCTCTTTCCCTCTAACTCCTTAAAACAAATACTTGAGAGGTACATACCAATATGATCTTCTTTCCCGCCCCATGTTTTCTTGTTATTTTTTGTTTGTTCATTTTTATTTTTGTAAGATGTGTCCTTTAGGAAACAGATACTTATAGATAGCATTGCCAGATAAAATAGGATTCCCAGTTAAATTTGAATTTCAGATAAACAATGGATTTTTGTATAAATTATGTTCATGCAATAGTTAAAGACATACTAAAATAATTATTCATTGTTTATCTGGAATTATAATTTAACTGGTCGCCCTGCATTTTTATGTGCTAAATCTGGCAATCCCACATTTAAAGGAATTTGACTTTCTGTAGCAGTGGATGCCTGTGAACTTGTGTATTCTCAGAACATGAGGTTATAGCTACTGGATTCAAACTCTCTGCTAGTTGATTAAGAAACCGTGTGCACACTGATTGCCTGCTTGCTGTGTCAGAGTTGGTCATTCTTGGCCCCAGAGTACCCTACCCTTGGAGGCTTTGTGTGTTGCCTGAAGCCATGATGCATTTTTGAATGCAATGCTGTTTGTTGTGCTTTGATGCTTTCCAACTTGATGCGGCCCTGTGGAAGTCAATGCAGCTGTCGGCAGAGTAAGTTTTAACAACTGAGAAGAGTGGCATGAAAGTGGTACCTGCTTTGGACGTGAGCATACCCATTCTCTCGCCAGTCTTGTTTTTGTCTGAAAATTCACTTCAAGTGTGAGGTATTCCAATAACTCAATCATGTACAGATATATTTATTGAAAAGTTCCTTTTTCAGAAAGCGTGTAGATACACTTTGAAACCTAGAAGACTGAACTGCCAGTAACAATACATCCATAATCCAGAGTATTCATTGACAACAGAAGGGTAGAAGTCAAGCATATAAACAACTATCGAGAGTAGAGTGTAGGGTATTTCAAAGTTTCCTCTTCTTATAACAAATGAATGAACTCATTGTAAAGTCCACACTTTACATTATGCTTAAAAGTTTCCCTCAATCCAAGTAATATAATGGACATTGGAGACTCAAAAGGGAATGGGGAAAAGGGTAAAGGGCCAAAAATGTCACCTATCTACAGTGTGCACAGGTAGGGGTGGTGGGTACACTTAAAACCCAGACTTCTTCGCCACTGTACAATGCAACCATGTTACCAAAAACTATTAATATTCCCTAAAGCTATTGAAATAAAGAAAAAAAAACACTAAAAAATTTACCTCAATCTTTAAGTTTTATTAAATTAAGACCAGGAAAACAAGAGATACTCAATAAGATAAAGACGACGAATAAAATGGGGTGCCCAACAATCAAGAAATGGAAGTTTTGATCAAAACAATATATACTGTCCTTCATTTTCTTATATATAGTAATACATAAATAATAATAATATAAATAAAAAGAGTAAGGGCAATTTACAATAAAAATTGTTACCCTAGAGTCATTAAATAAGGTTTAAACAAGATCATGGTTATAAAGTGGAAAGATCATGTGTATATATATTGCGGAACTTTTCTTTGAATAAAAGTTTAACACTTTAGGTTTTAAATCTAACTCAATTTCCAATGCAAAAACCATGAAAATAACTTGAGTATAAAATATGGGTTTTAGAAGTATTAACTAGTTTGGAAGTGTTTTCAGATTTTGGAAGCCCATTGTTGATAAAGCTTGGCTTATAAAATAAATGTGTAAATTGATCATTGAATGGGAACTCCTGAGACCTCTTTAACTTAACTTCTTATAAGGAAATATATTCTTGCCTTTGTTTCTATCAAAATTAGTAAAATTGCAAGCCTTTTATCCTACCTAGAAACAGTGTAAAGATTTGAATTTTTTTTTAATACCATCAGCCCTCAGTATTTATACCGTGGGTTCACTTGTATCTGTGGTTTTCACATCCATGAATTTAATTAACCTGAAATGAAAATATTAAAAATAAATAAATAATATTGCAACAATAAAAAATAGTACAAGTTTTAAAAATACATACAGCATAACAACTATTTACATAGTGTTTATATTGCATTAGGTATTATGAGTAATCTAGAGATGATACGAAATATACATGGGGATGTGCTCAGGTTATAAACAAATACTATATTGGTGTATTTAAGGAGCTTGAGCATCTGCAGATATTGGTATCAGCGGTGGGGAGGTCTGAAAACAATCCCCCACCAATACAGGGGGACAGCTGTAGTTGGAAGATCTTAGCCTCATCTATGTAGAGACAGGTTTTAAGTGATACAGAAAACGAGTTAGAAATCATGGTTGTCCAAAGATAAAAATCTTGCCAGACATCTAAAGTCTGAAGACAAATATTGCTATTCCAATAATATGTCATTTTATTAAACAATATACTCTAGCTACATTTACTGTACAAAAGTCAAAATTTATCATCAGAAAATAAGGCCACTAGAGGATAAATGAGTAATTCACAAAGAAGAGAAAATTCGAGTAGACATCAATGTAATGCTTTCACAATCAGATCATTTGACACAAACCTGTCATAACGTCAAAACGAATGGGCCTCTGAATACAGGGAAAAATAAACTGTGAGCTATGTACCAAATTAAAGTTCACCCTTAAAGTTTCTAGATTTAAGGGTTTGTTGTGCAAAGAATCAAAAGAAATTACTCACTTGAGTTTGTCAGAAATATCCAATTACCCCAACAAAATTTAAAATCCATTTAGTTTATTTGGAATGGTTTATTTTATATCAGTCTTATTTTCTAGAATAGTTGTGGTGAATCAATCTGTAATATTTTTATTCCAATATCTTCTGTCATAACTTTCATTATTTGAATTAATGAAAGCCTGCCTTTTTTTAAAACTACATATGATTTTAAAACTTGCCGATTCTTTAAAAACCTCTCTCTTACAGGCAGTAGAGTAATAACCTGCTTCTCGGTGAGAAAGTTCTCTTAATCTAACCTTCATCCTCTAAATTGCACCTTAAACCACTATTTCCTGATGAGTGTCATACCTTCGTGTGGAAGATACTTGACAAATGATGTGATGCTTGGTGCAGCCTACCTCTACAGATGATACTGTTAACAGTTACTTTACTCTCCTCTCAGTGGCTCTTTCAAATAACTGTCTATAATTAAATATGCTCATTAACCTTAAATAGGGAATCTCGTGGGCAAATCAGATGTTTTGTATGGATAGTCTTTGTGTAGTCTCATAACAAAAACAAATCAGATGTAAAATAATAGTTTATTTCAGAAATAAATTGAAATTTGAAAAGAAGTGCTTTATGTATGGTAAAGTGATGTAAATGTTTTATAACATGTTGATTTGATCTTCAGCATCTAGAGCTTCTCACTGAAATGGATTGAAGTTGTGATCCCATGGTTAGGTGCGACAATGACACAAATTAGGTTTGTAGGTTTATTGTTTATTAGGTTGCTAGGTTTATTGTTCAGTTAAACCTCAGGGTATCCTGGATGTTTGGGTAAGTTCACTAGCTTGTCATGGACTGAAAAAAAAATTTAAGAAACTTTTGTTTTTTCCTTACAAAGATGGAGATGATGCAAAACTATATATTTTTCCAAACTAAATAATTATGCCTTTTCTTAGATTTCTTAAATCCTTGGATTGATTGCTGAATTTCACAAAAAGGGACGGCTTTATTTTTTTCCATCCAGAACAGTGGGTTTATTTATGATTTCACAATCTTTGTCTTCTGGCAGCGTGGGGAGACGGCGCTGCACATGGCAGCCCGAGCGGGGCAGGTGGAAGTGGTCCGATGCCTCCTGAGAAACGGTGCCCTTGTCGATGCTAGAGCCAGGGTAAGTGCTGGTGCTTCCAGAGTCAGTTCTATTGCAGTTCATGAGTCTCATCTTTAAGAGAGAGTGGTATTCTTCAGCTTCTTGACTTGGAAATGCCAGCAAAAGCATCAATTCGATAGCAGTTTTTCAGGAGAAACAGAAACGCTATATGCACAAATATACACAATGAAAAATACATCCCAATTTCAGAACCATTAACGTGTGAAAAAATGTACAACTTAGTATCTAAGAAATATGGCATTGACTAACATTTTAATAATTTTCAACCTAAGAAAGCACTTTCATATATCTCTTTATATTTATGAATGTTTTTATTTGCGTATTTTAATTTCAGAAGAAAATAAACCAAAAAACAAAAACCCTGCAATACAAAATCTGCAATCCTGTTGTCAAATTAGTGAGGGAATGGGCTGGAAGCTCTTGTGTCCTGCCCTAAACACAAGGACAGGAGGGAAAAATAACAAACACTAACCATTTGCAGAGGGAGCTGGATGGGACAGGGCCACTCAAGGCTGCTGTGGGAGGCCTGGGGACACTCAACAGAGGGCACAAGGTTTCCAAGTGTAAATTTTAATCTACTTCTTCCATGAGAGACACATCCTCATCGCCCTCAGGGATAGGCGGGTCTCTTCAGGAGCTGCAGCCCTGGGTTTCTCTGCTGTTACTTTATCTTCATCAGTACCTAGACCTAGTTTCTTTTCATGAATTGTAAAATTTAACCTATATTATATAGATGCTGTACATATTAAAATTCTTTTTTTTTGCCTCCAAAACTAACCACATTTGTGTGGTCATCCCTTACTAGTTATACTTGAAAGCAAACCATACTCAAAGTTTTCCTTTCATCTGTTTTATTTCTCTCCTATTCATAATGATTTCTATTTTTCTTTCTACTCTGATTTTACATATTTAGACTTGCTGCATTTCCACTGTTCAGAATAGAGTTTGGGCAATGGAGAGTGCTTGACCAGACTTGTGTCATGTTTCTAATGACTTCCAATTGCCTCACAGGTTAATTATTTCTTCTTCTTCTTTCTCCTCCTCTACCCCCCACCCCCTCCCCAACTCCTCTTCCTTCTCCCCCTCCTCCTCCCCCTTCTCCCTTCTTCTCCTCTCCTTCTTCTCTTCCTTTTCTCCTTCCTTCTTTTTCAATTTCTCTTTCCAATTTATTTTCTCACTCTCCTTTACACTACATTCACCAGTAATTTCTATCAGTGTATTGTATCTTCTGTTTCCTTTTCCATGTTGTGAACTAGCATCACTAGAATTCTTCTGGACTCAGAAACACTTTCTGTCTTTCAATATTTGATACATCTCAGTTAGAACTCATTTCAACTTGTGTTGTACCATCATAACTCCACTTTAGAAATAGTGTCATACTGGAAGAAAGCATTTGGCTATAGCCATTCAAATTGTGATTCCAGCAAGTTATTTCATTTCTAGGACTTTATCAGTAAAATATGAGGGTTAAACCCAGAAACCTCAAAGCTTCTTTCCAGACTTCTTTAACTTTCTCTGACTCAATGATTTAAGTTTAAAACTCATAACAGTTTCCGTAGATCTTCACGCAGAATCCAGTGATTCAAGGGCAGCCTTGACATTACTCTTGTTTTAGATTTTACCTGCATTTCGATCCATTGTCCACACAGTGTAATAATCTATGTTCTTTGATAAACATCGTTGGTATATTATGTTCTTACATATTGAAATCTTTTGTTGTTCAACCCATTTTTCCCATGCCTTGGCATTTTTCTGGTTTCCTTTTAAGGTAATCTGGCATTCAGCTATTTTAAAAATATGTGTATGTATAACCAATGCATTCTGAGTATTATGTACTTCACTATTTTTACCAAAAACTGTGCTAATGTTTGTGTAAAGTTTTTGTAATCCATATTCTATAATAAAGGAATTTTCTATCTCTCTCTTAAAATGAAACCCTTAAATGTTTTTCTGTTATTCACATTTAAATTTATTATATTTTAATGAAAATTTAACTCATTTTCATGTATCTCTGCCAAATTTTTCTGTATTGACAGAAATACAGATAACCTATTATTATAGCCTTACTTCTTTTTGGGCCTTACTTCTGAAGCCTCTTCCTTAAAAACACCCCTGGCTACAGAATCTTTTCTTTGAAATATTATAGCATTAATTAATAATTAGTTTTATACACAGATTCCATCAGTTCTACTTGTTACTTCTCTTTTGCAGCTACTTTAGTATTGTAGTTTAGATATAAAAATATCTCTTAATTTTTTATTCCTCTTAATTTATATATCAAATTTCATATATTGTCTTTAGTTTACTTTTGCTTTTCAGCCTTACCACCTATTCTAAGCTGTAACTGAAATCCCTTCCCTATATCATCCTTCTATTATGTACAGGAAAAATTCCATAGCCTTAAGAAGAGTGCTCCCCAGAGGCCAATATGCATAAAAGTTACCTGAGGACCCTGTTAAATACATATTGTAATTCAGTTCTGTGTATCTAACAAACTCACAGGTGACATCAGTGCTCCTGAAGCTCAGAGTATTCTTTGAGCAGCAAGGAGCTAGGTTTTCCTTTACACATGTTCTATTTTAAGGTGCACTTTGACCATTATTTATTTATCTTTTTTGAGTTGGAGTCCCACTCTGTTGCCCAGGCTGGAGTGCAGTGGCACGCTCATGGCAACCCCAGCATCGACCTGCTGGGCTCCGGCGATCCTTCCGCCTCAGACTTCCAAGTAGCCGGAATTACAGGCGTGCACTACCATGCTCAGCTAATTTTTTTTTTTTTAATTTATTGTAGAGACGAGGTCTTGCTAAGTTGCCTGGGCTGGTCTTGAACCCGTGAGCTTGGGCAATCCACTTGCCTCAGCCTCCCAAACTGCTGGGATTATAGGCTGACCCACTGAGCCCAGCCTGATTTTTTATTTTCATTTAATCATTTAATGTTACCCTAGAACTCTTTTATTTGATTAGTAATTGTACAGTGCTTGATAATTCATAAAGCATTTAAACACAAATTATCTTACTTGATACATAAACAGCCCTGTGTTGTAGGGTGGCTTCAGATTCTAAAATTCAAGACTGTACTGACTGGCCTGTGTTCACAGAGTTAGGATAAGAAAGGATTTCTCTTCTGGTTCTGTATGTTTCTCCTAAGTCTCTCTGCTGACCTCATTACTTCCCTTTTCAAATGTGAAGAAAGCCTTCTCTCTCCCAATAAATCACTGGTTTCTAATTGGTCACATTCCCTCCCTGAGCTGATGACTGTGACCAGGATATAGGATCAAGCTTGGACTCGTGTCCATTCATGTGACCCATTTATGAGATGGAGTAAAATGATTGGCAGCCCTTCTAGAGCCACATGTAGTATGGGATGTCCACTTCCCCCAAAGGCTGGAGTTCTGTTCCTAGAAGATGGATATTGGAGGTATTGGGAGGAAAACTTAACACATATCTGCTCTGTTTTATCTCTTGGTTCCCCAGCACACATACACACATTTTTGAAAACATCCTTTCCTAACCTAACACCATTGCTTTAGAATCCACCCTTTCCTGATAGGAAGATAGTAAAAAATTATACCCAGCCTCTACATTGAGCTCCAAAGTCGAGATCTCTAGGTAGTCTTTATTTTTCTCCAAGAGGTTTTGAAATAATATCTCATAGTTAGATAATAACAGGGCTAAATCATGTTTTTGCCTACTCCCAATATATGACAAAAGAAAAACCGTATAATCACAATAACATCTCTCTTTTCAAAATTCCAGGGCATAAGACATATTTGGTGGACAGATTGGAGAGCAAGGGCTGCAGTGGCCTGAGTTCCCTGGTCAGCCAGTGTGTTTGCCCCCAACCTCTGCTCTCAGGAAGGTCCTTCCTTGTCCAGTGTCCTCAGTGGACATGACTGAGCGGGCCACTCCACTGGGAGCTCTCTTGTTTTAGGAGCATGTCCTGTTGGCACCATTACGGGGACTGTTATTTGCTTTAGGAATGAGCAATCACAAGATCCCTAGGCTTAAATTCACTTGAAACTTAACCTAATAAACTTTATCTAGAACTTTAGTTAGCTGCCAGGAGATTTCTTTCTGGGAACCCTTTTAGCTAGTAACTAGTAGCAGAAATTTTATCAAATTTTTGAGCCTTGTCCCAGCCACTATATTTCTGTCTCTTTTAAAAGAACTTGGGGTTCAGCAAGTCTCCCTAATTTTGGTTGCCTGGAAGTAAATAAAATAATAGGTTACGGAGGCAGAGCAGAGCTTATCTGCCCCCTGGTTCAGGCTGCATCAGCTAGTGATGCTTTACCATGTGGGAATTATCGTCTCTTTTATTTGAGAAGAAACTAGGGGACCAGGCTTCCCCTATTTCTATACCTCTTTCCATAAGTCTTATCTTCTGCATTTTCTCAGTTCTTTGCCTTGGCTTGAGTTAACTTTACACTGGGGCAGTAAATTCAGCTTTTGCAGTCCCACAGGGAAATAATTGCCTAAACCTCAAAAGATCTTAAATCCCTGGTTCCGGGTTGAAAGGTTTTCTTAGCAAAATTTGTATGTTCTTTCCTTTTTCACTTTCCATAGGACTGTACCAAAATTGGAAAAAAGTGGGCAAGACATCTTATTTCTTAACTTTTTTTTTTTTGAGCTGGGGTCTCACTGTGTCGCCCAGGCTAGAGTGCAGTAGAACTGTCACCACTCACCACAGCCTCTAATGCTTGGGCTCAAGCAATCTTCCAGCCTCCCAGGTAGCTGGGCCTATAGATATGCACCACCACACCCAGATAATTATTTGGATTTTTTTGTAAAGATGAAGTCTCACTCTGTTGTCCAGGTTGGTCTCAAATGGTCTTCCATGCCTCCACCTTCCAAAATGCTGGGATTACAGACATAAACTACCATGCCTGGCCTCTTAACTTTTTTTTTTCCTAACAGATTCTTTATGATCTGAGAAACAAGGATCATAGTTGATAGTTTAACCAGTTACATAGCTACTGCCAGTCAAGGATGGTAACTGCTTAGCTATGGGTTGAAGAGTCATGATCACCCCAACTCGTCCCCTTACTCATTGAAAAACACATTTTAGAGTGTGTCACTTGCATTATCCAACTCTGTCAAACTCTGCAGGGCAGAGGTCTGAGAAGGAAACTCCAGAAACATCAGATGTTCACTATAGCCATTCTCAAATTCCTTGGTTTTTTAATTGTTTTGCTAGCCATTTATTTTTATGACTATTCGTTCTCTCCATTCCTCTTTTTTTCCTCCTCTGTATTTCAGATAGTTTTATCTTCTAATGCATTGTCAGTCTCTTTTCCTATAGAGAATCATTATGTCCTGTTAGTTTTGCTACTGACCATCTTATTGTATTTATTTCTGTAGAATGTATAGGCAAAGAAATGTTGTCTTTAGAATCCAATGCCTGAGTTCAAGTTCTGTTTTAATAGCTGAGTGACCTTGGACAATCTTTGAGAACTCATTTAATTTTTCTTAATCTCTTTATCTTGAAAATGGTCTAATAATAAATTTTATGCATTCCTTTCAGGTCTATTATAAGGACAGGGTGACGTATGTATCATACATGAAAAAAGTTTATAAATTGAAAATTTTTATAAAATGCTAGTTCTACTACTAAAATAATTATATTTCTATTATTTATTTCTCACCATCTATGAAATCCATGCAATGCTATCTTATCTCTTACTATATGTTTCTCTTTATTTTCTTATAACTTTAAGATACTTCATTTTTCTGGACAGATCTTCATAACAAAAGATGAATACAAGTCATGTTTGACTTCTGCAATTACACATTGCTACTGTAATTCAGTTCAACTTTGAAAAGTAATACATCGATAACGTCTCTTTAAACATGTATGCATTTTTTTGGCACCTGGTATATCTTTTCTTCATTCATTCTTATTCCTGGAAGCCAGCCTAGCTTTTCCTTCCTTTTATTGTGACATGCCCTTGGGCAGATGGTAAAGATATGTCTCTTTTTATCACTAAGATGACACTCAGTTTTCTCTTTGCAAGAGACAGTGGGTTTGACCTGGTTCTCTTAACACTGGAAACATTATTTCAGGCTACACATTAGAGTCAGGTGATTTCTTGAGCTTCCTCAAACATGTCCTTCCTGTCCCTTCTCTCTGGCTATATCCTCTGTTTTTTAAATGAAAAGCACTTGGCAAATAGTTTACCCTATTTACTTCTTGCCAGTTCCATTTCATCTTTGAAGTCCTGGATGCAAGTCCCAGACCCATCTGCAGCATTTCCTGAAACAACATCTTTTTAAACCAGATTACAATATCTTCTTTATACACAGTTTCTCCTTGAAAAAAATGGCCAGCATTTGTATCCTTGGCTTGCTGAGTAGAGAGTAAAAACAATGATTTTCCAGCATCCCTGGTTCTTTTTCTCTTGATAGAGTTCCCAGAATAAAATCTTGCCTCTAAGTGAAAGCTCTTGGATGAGAATCTAGGTCTTAGGACTTTTGGACTAGATTTCTTTCTTTCTCAAAGCTATGAGTTAGTTTATATTTAGACATAAGTGGGGGCTGAAGCCTTAATGAGTTGAGAAATTTGGGGGTGCCCAGAAAACAATGACCATATTCATGGAAGAACGTACTTTAAAAAAATCTAAGGGATACTTTGTGACTAAACAGGTCACCTCTATAGTAAAATGTAAAACATACCATCATCAAAGTATTAATGAGTTCCATTTGGGTAGGAGTTCCCAGAGATTTCAAGAAGAGATTCAAGATTTCACTCATGGAACATCTGAGTGAAACATATTGTCGGTAAAGTTTGGTCTGCTTGGCACTAACTTTTTTCTTGACTTGAGTTATAGGAGGAACAGACACCTTTGCATATTGCCTCCCGCCTGGGTAAGACAGAAATAGTCCAGTTACTTCTACAACATATGGCTCACCCAGATGCAGCCACTACAAATGGGTATACACCACTGCACATCTCTGCCCGGGAAGGCCAGGTTGATGTGGCTTCAGTTCTCTTGGAAGCAGGCGCAGCCCACTCCTTGGCTACCAAGGTAAGAATAATGGCATCATGACAACATGGACTGGGAGAATTCCTAAGTTGGGGTCCTCTGTTCTACTACACATAGCACCAAGAGGTGTCGTCTCACATATCCACAATGGAATATTATGCAGCCATAAAGAAGGACAAACATATGGATTTCACAGTAACTTGGATGGATTCAGAGACTATCATACTCAGCGATCTATCACAGAAACAAGGAACAGAGTACCGTATGTTCTCACTCATAAGTGGACCTTGAACAATTATCATAATACTATAAGAAAGGGATTGGCAGTGGTGGGAAACTGCCAGGGGAGGGGGACAGGATTGGCAGTTGAGGGAAACTGCCAGGGGAGGGAGGGGCCCACCTCATCAACAAGAGTACCTGCATAATGAACATTTGTATACCTAACCCTGAATTGCACCCCACATCTTTAAAATAAAAAATAAAAAAGAGGGTACATCTCCTTAAGGTCTCTGACTTACTTCTCTGAATATTTTAGATTCATTGTCTGAATGATCAGAGAGAATTATGAGATTCCATATATCTTCCTAAAGAGTGCTAAATTCCATTTTTCTAATTAGTGCCAATGTTGTTTCTAGTACACGAACCTAGTACTTTAAGATGATTTCCATAAAGCAAAGGCTACTTTTTCTTCCCTTTCCATTTTTAAATCTATAATTATTCTCAAAAGCCATCACTTATTTGGCATTCTCATTCTAATCTCCAGTCTTTACTCCACCAACTATACTTTTGCCTGGATATTTACAAGTGTCTGAACAGACCTGAGCTGGAAAATCACACTTCATTAGTTATTATTGATATTGAACAAAGAATATACACCAGCCTAAATTTTACTTATGTTCAAAGTTTCATGATAAGGCTGAGTAACTTTTCTCCACTTTATGCTTTCTTTTTTTTTTTTTTTTGAGTTAGAGTCTCACTCTGTCGCCCAGACTGGAGTGCAGCAGCCTCGACCTGCTGGACTCCGGCGATCCTTCCACCTCAGCCTTCCAAGTAGTTGGAACTACAGACGCGCACTACCACGCCCGGCTAATTTTTTGATTTATTGTGGAGATGAGGTCTCTCCAAGTTGCCTAGGCGGGTCTCGAATTCGTGGGCTCAGGCAATCCAATCACCTCAGCCTCCCAAAGGCACGGGATTACAGGCTGAGCCACCCGAGCCCGGCTTACTTTATACGTTCTATTTGAAATTTACTATTTGGAGGTGACTTGGAATAAAATATGAACTTATTCCATTAATCAGAGCAAAATAAATTGAGCTAGTCCAAACAAATGTAACAGTGATTCCAAATAATTTTTAAAAATCATTTCAATTTGCTCATAATAAATAGACATGAATACAGCATCCAAGGAGAAGGACAGTTACAAATATGAACTGAGGCAGTGATGTGGCATCTGTCCTCTTAGAAATAGGAGCATCTCACTAGCTGTTATGGCTTATCTGGTTGACTCGATATAAGAAATTGATAATTATTCAAATTATGAAACCTGAAAAGTTGAAAGACTTTCTAAAAGTCTTCAAAGAATGAAACTAAGCAAAAAACATATTACAATAGTAATAACAACCCAAGCAACATTTGGGGATTGTCTTATCAGATGAAGGTGCAAAATTAAGATATGTAAAATACAGAAAGAGAAAATAAGACACAGTTCCTTGTCTTTCAAAGGCTTATAAGATATAAAAAGATCTAAATCTATAGTAAATTAGAGCAATAAAATGAAAGAAATTACTACATAGCATTTTCACAGTGCACCTGACTAGGACTGAACAGTGAATGACTCATCATCGTTAAAGCAATTTAAGTGTTTATAAATATCAAGGAAGAAAATAAATCCTGGTGAGATTAATACTGGTGAGATTAATATAGAGGAAGAAGGCAGATGTGTGATTCAAGATGCTTTCTAACCTTTATTTTGTGACCCTGCAGTAAGAATTCTATGTAGTTTTGCTACTGAATGTCTCCAAATATATAAAGGAGTTGGGTTACTGTTCCAGTGTGACTTTAAGGATAAGAAGTTTAATTGTTCTTCTTCACCATGTAGTTTGTCTCTGAGGGCTCCAATTTGTTTTATTGGAGTGTCACCCTCAATCACTGTATGCATTGAGGGGGAGAGGCGGCGAAGAACTTTAGCAACTAATGTTGGTTTATTTGAACTAATGCAAGCAGGAAGAAATACTTCCTATATTTGTCCCACACTTGGAAAAAGCCAGAAGATTCCCTCTCTTCCAAGAACTTATTATTACCAAATGTTCTACAAGGAAGCGAAAAGAAAGACGTCATCTTGGTTAATAATTTGGTGACACGGGAAGGGTAATATTGCTTCTTGGGGAATATTCTGTGTTCGTGATGAGACCTTTAACAGTCCAAGGATAAACCATATCTTAGAGCACCTAATGCAGGCATACTTGCTAGTGTGTTTTACAGGCTGTAGTCAGTGTTAGAATTCCCCCACTCCCACAGTAGTGCCAGAAGAGCATGTGGTTAAACTGTCTGGCCAAAAGGATAGATTTAAGATCATGGTGTGGGAACTGTGCCGTCCTCAAGATCTCAGTCCAGAGACTTATCTTTATTTATCACACACTGCTATTACAGAGCGCAGCTATTGGTTAGACACACAGGACACTGAATGCAAACATATAAACGTGTAGGAGAGCAGTCTCAGGGCTTTAAAGCTTCACTATGTTTAAAGGTCTGGTATTAATCAGTCTCACATCATGCCAGAAGTAGAATGTATTTACAAAAGGAATTGGTGTTTTAGACAGCATGAGTCTTCTGGGAAAGGGAACTACAGTCAGGATGGGAGTTGCTTTTTAATAGCGAGCATTTTGTTGTTGCTGTTCTAGAGACCATTTATCTTGCCATTTCTGCAGAAAATATGTCAACTAAGTCACAAATACTTTTTTTAAAACTATAGCTACCAAAATATCTTAAAATTTAAATGCAGAAATTTGGAATTCAGGTGTTACAAATAAGGGTTGAAAGAAAGAGAAACAGGGTTGGAGAGAAGGCAGCTATTAGTTTTAAGGGCAAGAAAGACAGGGGTTTTTTTCCCCCCTCACTCACAAACCAGAGTCAGTTTACTGACACTAGTGGATTTTTAAAAAATCCCAAGCCTATAAAGTCAGATTTTAGTCTCCAAGCTCTTAAAATTTATATTGTTCCATCTATCAAACTAAACTTTTGCATGTAAGTTTCGTTCTTTATTCTATTCCTCATTTATGTTTTCCAAATGAAGAATCAGCACAGTTTGCTTTATATGTTGACAAATTAAAACGATCTTGTTAGGAGTCATAAAAAATACTACATTTTCCTTTTGTTCTTCACATTTCAGAAGGGTTTTACTCCCCTGCATGTAGCAGCAAAGTATGGAAGCCTGGATGTGGCAAAACTTCTCTTGCAACGCCGCGCTGCCGCAGATTCAGCAGGGAAGGTGAGGATTGTCAATAATATGCTTTAATGATACAACTCAGTTGAGTTGATATACTTGGAAATCTGTAAAGATATTCTCATATCTCTCTGAAAGAAAAATGAGTGCAACTTATGAAACGAGGCTAAACAGACATGTGGAGATGTCGGTTCATGACCCTCCATGTACACACTGATTCAGAAAGCATTTTAGTATTTTCTTTGTTTTTTTAATTTTTGTAGAGACAGGGCCTTGCTGTGTTGCCTGGGCTGATCTCAAACTCTTGGCCTCAAGCGATCCTCCCACCTCAGCCTCCCAAAGGGCTGAGGTTTGAGCCACTGTACCCAGCTTCAGAAAGCATTTTGAGACGAGTCTTAAATGTGTGTTCTTGTCACAACAGGGCCCCAAACCTCTCTATACTAAGAATAATCCCTGCACTGTTAATGCAGTATTCTTATGTAACATTTTAGACCTTTACAGATGGTGGCCATTGAGATGACTTTTGCTAATTGTACACGCAACCATTTTCAAATTTAGTTCCTTTTTAATATGAAAATTATTATTTATTTTGATTTTTTCCTATTGACTATATTAATTAATTAACATGGACTTCATCGATGTCAGTTTCCATGCATCCTAGTAGCTTCAGGGCATCTCATGCTAACTTATTAATGCTGAAACTTAAACACACCCTTTACAGAATGGCCTTACCCCGCTCCATGTTGCTGCTCATTATGACAACCAGAAGGTGGCGCTGCTGTTACTGGAGAAGGGTGCTTCCCCTCATGCCACTGCCAAGGTGAGGACCCCAGAGAAGGCTTCACCAACATAGGGTGTTAACTAGATTCTGAAAGCATGTGGGGATTGTACACACGCTGCAGTGTAATTGTAACTAGTCCTAGTAATAGTAGCTTTTGGTTTGATACCTTTTTTTCTCCTCTTCCTGCCAGTTGCTTCTATAAAACTTTTTAAAGATTTTTAAGGTCAGCAGATATTATTAAGGGGATGAGCCTGTAGAGATGAATCTTAACTGCCAACATGTAGTCTTTTAGAGATTGAAGTCTGAATTTTGAGAAGAGAAACATAATAAAGACAGTAACAGGCTTTTCCTTCTGTCCTATAAGTAGAAGGCATCCTTTAATATAGCATAGCCTTTTATATTCATTCTTTCAGAGACTGTTTTCAGACTCCTGTTCGTTACTTTGTCTCTTAAAAGTGTCACCTGTTGTAACTGTAGTGTGGATCCATTTAAGTTCCTAAACTAGGAGGGATGCCTTTTTGGTGTACAACTAAAACCAAAACAGCTCCAACTAAGACTTGTACTCATGCATGGGGATTTTCTCACCTTTGGAGTTGCTCTTTTATTACATTGAAAATGTACAAGAATGTCTTATAATACCTAAGGTCCTCATTACCTCTTGCATTTATTAATCCAGCACACATATTTTGAGAACATATCAGGGTTTATTTTATAAATATTTATATTGTGATGGAAAAATATTTATGCTATATTAGAATACATAATAAAGCAACTACTACCACTGAAGTGCCAAACACTGTGCCTAGCACTTTAAAGGCGGTAGTTCATTTAATCTCATAATAATCCCATGACATTGGTGTTCATGGTGATTTAAATAGGTTAATTTGCCCAAAGTCACATGACGAGTAAGTCTTAGAGCTAGTACCTATATTTGACCTCAGAGAGACTGACTTTAGAGTTGGAGCTCTTAACCACCAGGTCCGTTGTGTCCCAAAGCAGTAGAGAGAGATTTATTCTTCTCCTGTTATGTAATTATATACATATATATATATATACTCACATGTCATATTTAATTTATGCATAATATACATATATAATAAAATGAAGTACTGTATATAAAAGTATGTCTACATACCATGCTATACTATGTTCAACATGTTATATATTATAATATATACAACTTTGTACACATATGTGCATATACGTTTACATTTATTTATATTTTTCATATCCATAAATACAATAAAGTATTCAAACTGTCAAAAGAGAGGACCACATTTTTATGATTATATACACTGCTCTTAATCCTTCATCCTCTTTTTTCTGTAACCTCACCAATTCTATATTAATTTTATGTCTTTCTTCACACTGGATCATAAACAACTTGAAGACAGTAGCTTATAATCCCTGAGGTGTCTAATACTGTATTATGTGGGTTCTCAATAAATTTGGATGAAGGGATGAAGACTGAACAACTGTTTCAATGGAATGAAAGATATCTGCTCATTTAACATGCCAGCATAGTTTTTCCATTAGATTTCCAGGTTGACCATTCTCAGCATAGATATAAAAGACTTCATTAATACTCATCAGTACTTTTATTGAACTCTTACTATCTGCAAAGAAAGAACAGCTACTTGGTGGTAGGTACAATCGTAAAAAAATGTGTTCTCTACCCAGAAGGGACTCTCCGTCTATTTGCGAGAGAAGACCTAGATTATAAAATAGTGTGTATGGTTTTCCAAAAGAGACAAGTATAGGCTTGATCTCTAGCCTCTAGCATGTGTAGCCCTTACTCAGGCATGCACATACCAAGTTCAGAAGAAGATGAGGTAAGTATCTCTCTATTTCAGAGTCCACTGTAGGGCAGGTGTTCTGGAAAGGCTCCTCTGGTATCTTTCACTCATATCTGCCCAACCTGCAGTGTGAGTCCTGCAACTCTGGGGCCACTCCAAGAGGCTTCTAGTTGGTACAACCCCACCTCATCTCCTCTTTTGACTCTCCTTCTGTTCATTCCAATTCCCCAACCCCTCAGCACATACAGTCCTTTGGTCCCTGAAACTTCTTTGCTATTCTCTACCAGAATCCAGAACTTTCTCTTAGTATTCATTAAGAGTTCTTTAAATGGGGTGAGAGGACTCTTCAGATCATGCAGGTTGGGTATCTACCAGACAGACCTCTTACATTGCCAAAACTGATGCTCCTTGGATGATCTCTTATATTGTTTTGCTAAAAACATTCCTGTCTTTCTCCATATAAGTCTCATAGGCAAATACTTTGTTACTTAACCCAACATTGGTAGAGCCTTTGGTGCAGGAATAGGGGGAATTGAGATGAAAGAAACACATTGTAGTAAAAAGGAGTTACCTAAACTTACATGGTCCACAAAAACCGATGTGCCTTTCTATTCAGTGAGCCTGTAGACCCAAGTGCAATATTCTAAGGCAAATGGAGCGTTGGAGACCTGTGATCAGACCTTGAAACGGCTTCCAAGGAGAGCTGCTGATTTTCCTTCAACTGCTTAAGGAGAAATATTACTTGTCAAAAAAGAAAGATACTTATTTTATGGATCAGAATAAAGATACTTATTTTATGGGAACAGAGAACCAAGATTTGATGATGGCACATGAAGACATTTAAATTCTTAAAACATTTAAATTCTCTTTATTTTTTGGTACACTTTCCAGTTAGATTTAGAGAAATAGCATGACCTAAAAATACCTCTGATGGTAGTCTCACAGAAAGTGTTTGATCATTATACTGTCCCTTTAGCATGTCACAGTTAATGGCAAAGCCATTATTTTTAATTTCTATCACACACCTTTTATGGAAAATTCTGCCAGGTTTGATAAAGAAAAGGGAAGGAAATAATATGTGGTCCAGACTTACACTTTTTCTACAGTTTATTTTTTTTTCAACTAAGCACAGGGCTTAGTATGAGTTATCCTGGTCTACACAAACTCCCACGTAAAATTAATCGCCTCATGTTTCTATTTTTGAGGCTGCAGTTTGTAGAGAAAAAGGGGATCCAAGATTTCAATTGGCCACAGGTTAATATAAGCTAGTTTTGTTGTTTAATATCTTTTACAAGATAGAATACACCCCTTAAAAAATAGGGATCATGTCATGTTCACCTTTGCATTTCTATACCTAGCACACTGCTTGCCTCTGCTAGGTACTCAGTAGTGTTTTCGTTGACCTAGTTAAAAGTGAAATTCAATCAGAAGCATATTAGTAGGAATATTATAACATGACCGTAGAAATAATTCTATTTTATTCTGTACTATAAAAACTATATCTGAAGTATAATGTTTCATTCCAGGCAGCACACACAATTCAAGAGCAATGTTGCTAAACTAGAATTAGTCCTGAACAAGTCATCCTTATGGGGAGAGGTCTCTAAATGGTGCTACTATCAGGAATAGTTGAAGGAATGAAAAAGTTTCACCTGGAAAACAGAAGGCAAAAAGTAGATATGAAAACTGTCCCAGGGTGTTTAAAGGACGGTCATGTGGAGAGAGGAAACTGGCTCATTCTATGCTGCTCTTCAGGAGAGAACCAATATTATAAGAAGGGGATTTTCAGCTTTGGGGCTTTGGTATCTATATTTGCTTACATTAGAATGGGGTGCCTTGTGACTTTTGTTGCAAAGATTTGGGTATTGTTGGATGAAAACTTGTGGTAAGTGTTAACTGTAAACTCACTTTTAGCTTTTCTGTTGATTAGGGACTCTTATTTTCTTCAGAGATACATGTTAGGGAAATTGCTAAGCTTACTACATATTTGTGTGTGTGTTTACTTTTTTAGAATGGCTATACTCCTTTACATATTGCTGCCAAGAAGAATCAGATGCAGATAGCTTCCACACTCCTGAACTATGGAGCAGAGACGAACATTGTGACAAAGCAAGGAGTAACCCCACTCCATTTGGCCTCACAGGAGGGGCACACAGATATGGTCACCCTGCTTCTGGAAAAGGGGGCCAATATCCACATGTCAACCAAGGTATTCTGACCTTGCCTCTTGCTTCAATCAAGAGTTTTTTGGATGAATGTAAACAGAAACCAATCAGTGATAACTTGGAACAAATAAGAGGGGATGTATTAAAAGGAAACAGGAATATCTTATAGACCCAAGGATGGCAAGGTATTAATGAGGGACCAAAAAACAAGAAGGAAGCAAGGGAGCCACTCTCACAGATTCTTGGCCTGTATGACTACGTTTTTATGTCTTGACTTTTCTCTGGCAGTCAGTTCTGTTTATCTCTCTCTCTATAAATCTGCTGTCTCTGTTTCTCTGTGTATGACTGAAGAGGCTAATGCGTAGCTCCTAGGAGTTAACACCACTGTAATTCAAACATTCAGATTGCCCTCATGTCTGCTAGTCTAATTCCAAATTTCAAAGATGGCTGGAGAGCATGGGGGAGGGGAGACAGAGAGAGAAAAGTTCATCTGGGTTTTAGTTCAAACAACTACCTGTAAGCTGGCAGGTCTGTGTCCACCACCCAAGTCATTCTCCAAACCAGCTGAGCATCAGAGGCACCCCTGGGTAGGGGCAGGAAACTCAGTAAAATATAGATTTTTTTTTTTTTTTTTTTGAGCTAACTTCAACCTAGCTTGGGTGGTTGTGGTGGTGGTCAGAAAAATAAGGCTTTTTAATAAAACATCTCAGTCATTTCTGCCTTTCTCCAATGAATGGCCTTTGTGGACCTCTATATTAATTATAATAGAATAACAGTCAAGGGAAAAAGCTACTAATGAAACAAAAATATTTGGATTTTTACAAGTATATATCTGTCTATGTATCTTATTTGGATTTTTACAAGTATATATCTGTCTATGCATCTATCTATATGTGTATCTATCTATCTACATATAAACATATAGCTCTATCTTTCTATCTTATATATACTCCACTATAATCAGCTGCTGAGAAACTCAGAATTGGAACCTGTATTTACAAGTTAGTTTGTTATGTGGACCTCTTGATGCTTTTTGTAACATGCTGTGTGGGTTTAGTAAAAATTAAGTTTCTTAGGATTTTTCACAAATACATGAATACGATGTTTTTTATATCTCACTGTTGAGTTAATTGGTGCAATTGAAGTATTGATTAAACATTAGTTTTAGTAACGTTTGTAAATAGGTCTGTCCTATTTACATATGTGTGTCCCTTAGAAAGAGCTATGAAACAGGCGATTGTCTCGAATGCCTCTGGAGTCCAAGATTATCTTTGTCACTCAGTAGTGTTCCGGGACATCCCTTGTCCTTATGCACATCTCTGGCCTCTATCAAAAGACCTCACAGATCTTTTTAAAAATATATTGAGAGCTAATTATAGAGTTAGTCTTCCAAAAGATATTTACATTTTAACAAGAGTGACATGATAAAGCCTTTTGGTGAAATTCAGTGTATCAGCCAGACAGTCATTAATATCTGGGGCATGGACTTCCCTGTGGCTATTGAAATCATGTCATTCAGCTGGTCATTGACACTACTGGGCTGACCATGAAACATAGAATATTTAATATTAATATATGAAGGGGATATGTGTTTACTATATTAAAAGCAACTACATCTTGAAACATAGAATATTTAATATTAGTATATGAAGGGGATATGTGTTTGCTATATTAGAAGCAACTACATCTTGAAACATAGAATATTTAATATTAGTATATGAAGGGGATATGCATTTACTATATTAAAAGCAACTACATCTTGAAGTAAGCAAAAGATATCCATAAACAAATTTAGCAAAATTTTAAGTAGGGTTGAAAAGTAGGTCTAGACGGTTCATTGAAACTGATCTTACAATGCTTCTTATGTTTTTTTTTTTAATTTATATAAACGTTAAATAGATATCTGGAATCAGTTCACTATGTCCTTTATTGTATTCTCGTAAATACATTACTTTGAGAGTTTTAGTAGTCAATCAGCAAATACTTAATGAGTATTTTTTAGTTATATGCTCAGTAGTGAAGAAAAATATTCTGTTTTGAATCACGAAGTAATTATGCTATCTTTACAATAACTTCAGTATTATATTTGAGTGTTGTCCTAAAGAAAAAAGCATGATGTATTTGTCACCAAAGTAAAATGTTAGTAAATGTGACCAGATACATCTGAATAATAATACAATATATATAATCTATATATAACAATATAACCTTTTGCCTTTTGGATAATATTACAATAAGATAATGCAACTGTAGAAATATTTCAGGTAAGAAACAAAACTACAATAAATTTTCTTATTGCTTTTGAAAAGGACATATATTCTTTTCTATTTAAGACCAAATGAAATCAATAATTTCATACTCTCCAAGTGATTATTTCTCATTAAAGACTATAATATAGGCTGGGCGCTATGACTCACGCCTATAATCCCAGCGCTTTGAGAGGCCTAGGTGAGAGGATTGCCTGAGCCCACGGGTTCGAGACCAGACTGGGCAACATGGCAAAACCTCGTCTCTACAAAAAATAAAAAAAATAGCTGGGTGTGGTGGCGTTGTCTGTAGTTCTGGCTACTTGGAAGGCTGAGGCAGAAGCCTCAGGTTGAGACTGCGGTGGCCATGAGTATGCTACTGCACTCCAGTCTGGGTGACAGAATAAGATGCCAACTAAAACAAAAACCAAACTATAATATAGAAATAATATTATATTCATGATCCAGTCACCATATATAATACCTGTTGTTCAGTCGACCAGTGTATCTTAGAAAAGAAATTACTTTTTTGAAAAGAATTCCTTCAACATCTTTTATTTTCTTGATTTATTAGAAAGGCTTACATAATTTAATTTGGATATGCAAGTTTACCATAATAAACTATAGAGATTCTTATACTGGTTTTACTTTGCAATCTTACATTGTAGAAAATTCATTCCGAAAATAGAGTAGAAAAAGGCACATATATTTGAAATACCATCAAAAGTGTCTTCAAGATTTGATTGATGATCACTTTCTTTAACGGTCACCTCAATAACATTTTAAACAGAGTATCTCTGTAAAGAGAAATATTTTTATGCTTGCTTATCCAATATGGAAAAAATAAACATGAGGAAGAATCTTTAGCTTTAATATTCAGACTTTGTACATTTGCATTAAAATTTCATCACTTCTAAACAAATATTACTTAATCCCAAAGAATGTCTTCTGTCTCACTCTGATGTTTTATGAAACTCAACGCTGAGTTCACCCAAAACTCTAAGGATTAAAAAGTTCCAGACCCTCAAAATGCCTGCTCTCAAGTTGTAGAATGTTCTTCTCTCTGTAGGTATCACTTATGTTTTGCAAAATTCAGTGCACTTTGTGATTCCTAGAAGTAGCACCATGGCTGGAGATCATGGATTTTGAGGTACATGGTGTAGCTTTTCCAGCCCAAGAGCTCATACAGAAGAGCAGTTCTGCAAAGCAGGGTCCACAAGGCTGGTGGATGATTGCTGGATGTGAATTGGGGAAGGGGATGCCAACTCAGAATACAGGTAGCCATCTCAGTATACAACTGCATGGTTTACAGGAAGAGTGTAAATATACTAGAAATTTGAGCAACAGTAGGGGGAGAATAACATGGTATAAATATACTGTAAGCTAGAATATAAACTCTCTAAGAACAAAAACCTTTGTCCACTGCTATAGTCAAGTGCTGAGAATGCTTCATGGCATGTGAAAGCCATTCAAAAAACACTTGAAAAACATACAATGATATAGTAAGGATACTAGAGTACGGCATTGACTGAGTAAACCACTTTCCTCCCTCCTTTATCAATGCCTTCATTTGTTATGTATTTATAACTGTGCTTTAATTACACATTCAAGTAAACAAAATTATTATTTGATGTATATGTGCCAAACATGTTACAGCTATGTAAATGATGGGGTTACTTATTTTTAACTTGGTGTTTAGATGACCCTTTGAGTGCAAGAAAAAGTTATTCTGAACTCATATCCTGTAACTCTGTACATTTTTTTACACAGATGTGGTATTTTATTGACAAAATATAGATTTTGTTATGATTATAAAGTAGAAGTAATAGTTGATCTGCTATTTAAGTAAATAAATAGATCCAGCAGGAGGCCCAGATGGGGTTGAAATGAATGTTGTTTGGAAGTTTATTAGCTGAGTTATTTTAAAGTCTAACATCATAAGTACCCAGTATAGAAAATACAGTTTGATGAAAGTTTTTATTAACTTAGAGAATATGTCTTGGATGAAAAATTATTGGCATAGAGAGTATGTCTTAGCTATCAAAATATGCAGCTTCTGGGGGGAGGCTGTGAGTTTTCCAGGATTTTTTCAGGACATGATATTGCAGATGATGCAATGCATTTTCTTCTTCAAATGTACCCTTTTGGTTTCATTCTTTCTATAGAGTGGACTCACATCCTTACACCTCGCAGCCCAGGAAGATAAAGTGAATGTGGCTGATATTCTCACCAAGCATGGGGCTGACCAGGATGCTCATACGAAGGTAAGGCAAATCACTGTCAGATTGTGATAGGTTCTAACTTGACTCCCAGTAATTCCTATTTGGGTCACTCCATGTCCAGCTATTCCCTCCTCAAAAGTTCATTCTGAAATATGAACTAATCATAACCCTCTCCTGCTCACAAATCTACAACAGCTCCTCCTCCTCCTTCTTCTTCTTCTTCTTCTTTTTTTTTTTTGCTGAAATCAAGTCTAAATGGATCAGAATCCTTCACAAAAAGACTCTAATTTTGCAGACTTAATTCTACTTTCCCCCTTATTGCTTTAGCTGTAAGTTCAGATGACCTGCTCTGTTCATCCTATACTTGCTTGCCTCTGTGCCCTTGGTCTGGCAATAGGTTTTCCCTTTCTATGCCATTCACTTCTTACCCATTCTTTAAGCCTACCATAGCTGCATTGTTCCTGCTTCTCCTTCTGATCCTCATATCAGAGTGAGTCTCTTTGTTGCTTACAAGTCATGTTATATGTGCCTCTCTCTTACTTCTTTAATCGATTCAGTCACACATGGGTCTGACCTCTCTTGCTGATGTTAATCTCCTTGTGGTCAAAGATGCATATATAATCTGCTAAATAATATTTGTACAGTCTAATTGAATTTCTACCCATCCTGCAATAACTGAAACTCTACCTAATCCTTCTCCCCTAGAGTATTAACCAATGGAGTAGTGAAGTTTCTACTTCGTTTGTTTGTTTATTTATACCTTTTTATTTCCAGCTTGGTTACACTCCTTTAATTGTGGCCTGTCACTATGGAAATGTGAAAATGGTCAACTTTCTTCTGAAGCAGGGAGCAAACGTTAATGCAAAAACCAAGGTAAAATGCTAGCAGTCATTTTCATTTTCTATAAGCAGAAAGATGCAGCCATCTGGGCACTTCACTAGCTTACAAAAGTTACTAGTGTATTTTTTTTTTTCTTTCTAGTTCTTTTAAAGTGATTTTGAAGAGGTAGTATAGTTTTGTAATTGTTTGAGACTTTTTATTCTAATAACCTTTGACAGCCATGTAGGTTAGCTTCAGAACTGTTTCTATTATAATAAAGTCAAAATAGCTGACGTCGATTTAATTATTTACTGCAGGATACAATGGATGCCTGCTAGAACATCTTGATATTCTGGCAGATTTCCTTAACATTATTTCAGAGTCTTGCCCCTCTCCCCATGACCCCTTATTCCCCATGAGGAAATACAGACAGGCAGCCTAGGCTGCACGCCTTTCATTTTTAATGAACTCTGTCACATTGGGAGCATCACATGGTCATGGTCAATGAGGAAATAATGTGTAAGGACTGGGTTGGAAGTTCTCAAGAATAATGCAGAGCTGACTTGATCCCAGCAGGTTTTTCCAGGGGCATCTGCAGGGTCCCATTCAGCAAATCAAGGTTGGAACATAACACTGTATTTCAGTGCACTCAAATTGGTTCAAAGTGAAAAGAAGTGCCTAATATAACTATGGCTATTATGCATAATATAACTTGCTGATCCAGGTTCTTTGGTGCAAAGAAATATTTATTTGCATTTTTTTTTAAGTTCATATGTTAGAAATTTCTAATTGCAGCTATGTGAGTGGGCTCAAGTAAATTAGTGTGAACACATTCAGGAATTTTCAAAGCCATCATTCAAGATGCTACTAATTAAAAATATACAGAAGTTTTGTAAGTCAGTCTTTTTATATTCTCTTAGAAGCAAAAACAAAGTCATTTCTATACATAAGCATATTTATAAGCTAATTTAAAATAAACTCATTTTTAAAATTATAAATAATCCTGTTAACATTTGAGATTCAAACTTATCATCTTACTCTAGTAAGAATAGTTGCTGCCTGGTTTCTGACCAGTTCTTAAGTTCTCATGAAATTGTCCTTTGAGACTATTTAAAAGCTCTAATATGAATTCTCAAGCATTGGTTCTTAACCCCATTTTTTGCTGAGGTCAGCTCACATATCAACATTCCAGGAAAGACATTCTTGCTGGGATCCAGGTATTCTCTTGAAATGCAGAAATGCAACAATTCAATGAAATGTCAGCAGGGCTTGAAAATGCTTATCATATTTTTAAGTGTGTGACTGTTGAATAGTTATAATATTTAGAAGCCAAGCACTACATTGTCTAGAGGATATCAGTGGCCTCCCAGGAGTTCAATCTGCATCAAATGAACATTTGATTGGGAGAAAAATCTTATTTTGACATTACAGGTTTTTTAAAAAATAAATCATGTTGCTTTCAATGTTACATTTGGAACCATATATCTTTAGGGGAGTAGACAGATACATACCCTGAAGAACAGTTTTTAATAAACTCTTCAGAATTTGTTCACATGAAAATGACATCTCTGGAGAGATGATTTTGTTTTCTTCCTCACATCTCATGTGTAACCAAATAGTTACTAAAAAGTGTTTTATTGCATTGAAAATGCAAAATATATGTTAATTTAACTCCTTGGTATAAAAGATTTGGAAAAGTGAATTTGTTTTATGGAACTATGGTTGCTTCAAATTAGAGTGAAACCCTGTCACAACAGTTTGGGGCAAACCAGACTTGGTTTATTATAGGTTTAGCTTATGGAGAAGGTTTAGAACTATAGCATATAAAAGAAATTTCCTTTATAAAAGATACTGCAAAGATTATAGAGCTCTTTCAATAAAGAGAAAACAAACAGCATGTTTGTTAAAACTTTCAAAGCCAAGAAAACGAAAACATTTAATTCATGGCAACTTATATGATCCCTCACCAAACTTGAAAGTTTGGTCATTTCCATTTTACAAATAAAAAAATTGGGGTTTAGAGAGCTATAAGGATTTGCGAATAGTTGGTAGCCAGATGGGCTCTTGACAGTAGATTAAACTTCAAACAAATGTTCATGTAAAAACTGTTGAATTGTTTCAGCCTTACCTGGCAAATATTCTAACTCACTGGAGATTTCAAGTAAAGGTTAGTTTCAACCAGGCCTAAGGGACATTTTTCTGGCAATAATGTCCACTGAGGACTCTGTATATGTACTGTGATCTATTGAGAGTAAGAGTGTTTCTTTGGCATTATTAATTTATATTCAGTATTATTAATTTATATATTTACAGATAATTGATATTTATTTACATTATACTAATATGTTTAATATATTAGTTCTATTGTTTTATTCATGTATATGCTAATTTATCTGGCACATTTCATGTGATGAATAAATAAATATTTGTTGAATGAATTAACTTGACTGATACTGAAGGATGAACTAAATTTGGTTGGTAGGACATTGTAAACACAATGGAAATGAAGGGAAATACCACTTACTGTGTGCTCCTCAAATGTCTAAAGATTACCTGATTTGAGAGCAGAGTCCCTGCAATACCTATAGGTTTTGCAGAGTCCCTGTAATTGATTTATATTTCCTGGTTTCCTGGGGTAATTGAAGGAGTATACAGCACAGAACTCCTAACATGGCAGAGCTGAAGATTGTACCAGACTTAAAGACACTCAGACAGAGAAACCCTGACATATATGGGTGCATTCCTATGAAGGGAAAGACTGCAGTGAATGTATAGAGGACATGTGGCACCCATGTATCTAGATAGAGAAGTCATATAAACAGGTTAATTAAGCAAGTATATATGTTGGTCATGAGGCAACAGTGACATTGGATAAAAGGAATATATCCTCTTACAAACTTAAAGTATGTATGAATAGGCCAATCAGGACTTAGAATTTTAATAGGGGTGAGGCAAGTAGATTTTTTAACAAAAAGTAGTTCTTGGTTTTTTTTTTTTTGAGTTAGAGTCTCACTCTGTCACCCAGACTGGAGTGCAGCCTTGACCTGCTGGGCTCTGGCAATCCTTCTGCCTCAGCCTTCTAAGTAGCCGGAACTACTGGTGGATGCTACCATGCCCGTTTAATTTTTGTTGATTTATTGTAGAGATGACGTCTCGCCAAGTTTCCCAGGCAGGTCTCAAACCTGCGGGCTCAGGCAGTCCACTCACCTCAGCCTCCCAAAGCGCGGGATTACAGGCTGAGCCACCGAGCCCAGATAAAAAAAGTAGTTCTGATAGCTATTGGCTATCATGATCTTCTACACAGGATCTGAACCTAGACCAATTGTGGAAAAATTATTTAACTGTGTTATTTTCAGTTTCATTATGTCAGAAATGGGGAGAAAAATATTCATTTATTTAATTATTTGTTCATCACTCATTTAGTCAATTATTTATGAAGCACCTACTATGTACCAAGCACCCTTAATTTTAGAATGATAAAGACCAAGCCAATAACTATAAAGTATAGTATTTGGCACTAAATGAATGCTTAATAAATGATTGCTATTCCTCTTTTGTTATACTTCCAAAGATTCCAGTGCAATTAAAATTAATGTGAATATGTGACCAACGTGTACCATAACCTACCACCCTCTACAGTTCTGAGCAAGACTAGCCTCACACCAAGCTCAACAGCAGTTCCTCACAAACCACAGATTATAGAGCTTTCATCTGTGTGAAAGTTGAGACCAGAATGTTAAAAACATGATTTTTAAAGACATTTTTAAAAATTGAGGGTGGGCCACTCGGCTTGCAATGAAGTCATCTATCCTCTAAAGTGTAAGCTTTTCTATGTCCAAAGCTGTTCTGTGAAAGGAATATATGATTTAGATTTACTTTCATTGATTTTGAATCCCTAAAACTAAGCCAAAGATTAATTGTTAGGAGAGTCACGATGAACATGCAGGGGTTTGTGTGGCCCTTTGCAGCCTTTAGTTAAAAAACGATTTTACCCTTGCTTGCTTCCTAGGGAAGAAGTCGTGGTGATAATGCCCTTTCTCATTTAAATCTCCTCTCAGCATTTTTAATACTAATTGGTTAAAATACAATAATAGTTATCGTTTGGAGTCTGTTCTTGTTGTTTCATAAGCTGGTCTCATCTCTCTGTTTAGCAGACCATAAGGTGTGAGGGAGTGTTTGCTGCCGAGAAATGGGTTGCTGGTAATCTTCAGCTCCAAATAAACAAAGCGTCTGTGATGGTATTGTTGTAAATAAGACTAAGAAACTCAAAATGAAGGCTAACCTAATTGTCCTCTCCCTCTGCACCTCGGGGCTGGGCCCACCGCTCCTGTCGTCCACAGAATGGTTACACGCCTTTGCACCAGGCTGCACAGCAGGGCCACACGCACATCATCAACGTCCTGCTCCAGCACGGGGCCAAGCCCAATGCCACCACTGCGGTAAGGCAGATGCACTTTCTTCTCCTTCCACTCTTGCCTTGGTGGCCTCGTGTCTGAGCTGAGCTCAGATACATCCTCCTTCAATAAGTCCCAGAGTCTGGAAAGCCCCAGATTTTTGGGAAGCCTTTCCAGAAATCACTGTGACTTCCCGGGGAATGCTTGTCCTGGGAGTGCAAGCAGTCAGCCTGACTCAGTTGGCTGTCTCTGGAGAGGGGGGCCCACAGCTTCTGGAACGTGCTCCGCTTACAGCTGGCTCTCAGATGTGAGCACAAATTGACCCCCCCCCCCCTTGAGGGAGCACAGTGAGGGAGCTGCTGGCTTAGACAAAGCTCATTGGGTTGTGGAGCCATTGAAATGTAAACTAAGCAGTGCAATTAAACAAACCAGGGTCCCGAGTGGCCTGGGCTGGATGCAGCCTGAATTGCTTGCTTGTATTATTTTGCTGCAAAGTGAGCTTCTGCACAGTTGTAGCTAAATATGTTACCATGTTCCCTATAGAAATAACTTACCTGAAGCAGATGGCCTGACCTCTGTTGAGGAATAAGAGTACCTGGTGCTTGCTAATAGTTTCTGGAGGCATCAAGGGATCCTCTCCCAAGCACAACACAGTTTTTGTAGAGGATATTTGACAACCTTAGGGTTAAAGCATCAAGTGCTTCTTATTAAAAAGAGCAGGCAGATGCAAGCTTGTTGTGTTACCATGGTGACCCGGGCTATAGTCTAAAGAAGTTACAAAGGCAGATTTAGACGTAATGGTAAAAACTAGTGATTTTCCTAAGCTGTGCCTTGTTTTGGAAGGAAATGCTGGCTCATGCAGAGCTGCGGGTGATCTCATTGGCTCACATCACAGTCCTCCCTCTCACTTCTCACTCTCTTTCTTTCACTCGCTCTTCAGAATGGCAACACTGCCCTGGCAATTGCTAAGCGTCTGGGCTACATCTCCGTGGTCGACACCCTGAAGGTTGTGACTGAGGAAGTCACCACCACCACCACGGTGAGTACAAGTGACCGGTTAGCTGCCGCCCTGTTGTCCTTTTTTTCAAGCCACATATATGTGCAATACTTTTTCACTCACAAAACATTTGGCGCTTTTAGTTTTGAACTTCTTTTGTTGACTGTATTGTAGCACATCTGTAGAAGTATGCAGGAGCAAACGAACAGACAGGAGGAATGCAGGGGTTTTAGCTTCTTTTACTCAACATAAAGCCCTAGAGAATGTGTGAATGTAGTTTTATAATGTTTGGTTCCTTTTTCTGTGATTGGTTTCTGTTTTTTTTCCTGGCTCCCCTGCCCTTTTCCTTATGTTGTGTGTGACACCTATCGCTGGCAGAGCGGTAACACACTTGATAGCAAACTTCTTGTCTGAGCCAGGAGGTCAGGCCAGCCCCTGGAAAGACACTGATCCTCCTCACACTGTGCTCATGACTGGGTCAAATGTACTCCAAGAAAGGACAGTTCATCCCGACTTTGCATCTTATTTCTGATTGCTACCTTTTTATTCAAAAAGAAAATTGCATGTGCATAATAGGTAAACTGTGCCTTTTATCATGAGAGTATATTTTCAAATTTTTGTTTGAATACAACTGCTGATTCTTCAGGAGAGAATAGTGATTATCTCTGGCCTTTTCCAGAGAAACTCTAGAAGAGTGAAGTTTATAATAACAGTGAGTCCTTGAGCTCCTGTACCATGAAGAGGGAGCAGAGGTAAAGAAGGCTTTTGAGAGGGGGCTCCTTGCTGAAAGTGGAAGTGCTGCCATATTGGCACTTATTTATTTATGAATGTTCTATTTTTTAAGCGTGAACTGTACGAACAATGCTCTTTAATTTATTTTTGTAAAGTAGAAACATGGAACAACAGGAAAATGTGAGATAGACCACAAATCAACAAATACAGAGTTCTAAAGGAGGTTCTGGTAACTGCCCCAAGTTGGGAATGATACATATAGAGCTTTGGAGCTTTTGGTTCTTTTGGTAGATGTGAGGACAAAGACAGGAATTTTGTTCTTTAGAGTGGCAGTAAGTCCCTGTTGTCATACACCAGTGTGCTAAAATACAATTGCTTTAACCTGTAGTTTTAAAGAGAGTGGAGTATAATTTATTAATGAACACCAAGACACAAACTGAATTCAGATGAGAGAGAATAGCACTGCTTGTTTCCTCAGGCAGAATCTTAAAACCTTTGGCCAGTACACCACAATATTTTTAAAGATTTAAAGTACAGCTTTAATAAATTATATAGGAGAAGAACAGGTCTTGTCACTGCCTGGGACCATACTTGTGGGTCCCTATATATGGCTGAATCTTAATGACTTTTTTCTTACTGTATGATTTCTTACACCAGGAAGGTCATCATATTAAAGACCTACTCATATATGCCACTTTATCTGGTATCTTTAAAGCAATGTGTACATCATGATAAAAAAAATCTTTAGTGGCGAGATTTGTAAAACACACCTGTTCTTGGAAGTCGTGTTTCTTTCAACTTTATTACCTTTTCCAATCTGGGAATCGTGTATGTGCATTTTATCAAGTAATCACTAGATGGCGAGCCTGTATCTCTTGCTGTCTTGGACCAACTTTTCTTCCATTTATTTCATTAACTGATTCATTCCTTCATTATTTATTAGATGTATAATATTGCTGAGTTCTGTGCTGTGTGTTGAAGAGTGATCAGTGGTTAAAATATTACAACTTCAGCATAGTGGGGGTGGAGAATGAGACTCCAGCTTAGTAAGAAAGTAAATTCGTCTTTTACACCAACAAAACTATGAAATGCACATGTCCAGTTTCAAATAGATCTCAGGCTTATAAATATGACTCAGAGCAAATGACTTTAAACATAAAGATCTAGAATTTAAAACAGGAGCAATTAGTTTTCTGCAGTGTGTCTCTAAGTACTCCAATTTCTGTCTCTAAACAATCTCTCAGATACCTTGTCAGAAATCAGACATAGGTCTTCTCTTTACTACAACTAGCTCTTGGGGTGTGGGGAGGGGACACAAAAATTATTTTTAGAAAGAACCTCCTATGAGCTTTTTTCTTTTCTAATACCTATTTTCTATGCTCTCTCTAGATGAGCATTGCTGCAACAAAAATAACTTACTGAGAATTCAAGTTTCTAGGTTAAAAAAAAACAGTAAAAAAACAAAACAAAATAGCATTTCTGCTTTTAGTTCGGATGATAAGAAATCTTTTCCACATTAAACAAGTACCTGTTTTATCTAAATGGGTAGTTTTAGTGCTTACATGTTTTGATGCTGCTCCCTCTCCAGGGTCTGCTTCTTGCTGTCTTGTCTTCTAGAATTGTGAGTTTAATTGTTTTGTGAAATGAAATTTGGGAGTAAGGATCAGAAATATGGATTTATTCTTGTCTTTTATGGGAGTCTTCTTCCCTTACCTTTTCTCTTTGGAAGGAGATTTTCAGTCATTTCTTTTTCTCTATGAATTCTTTTCCATGTAATGTTATTAATGATATTAAAGCAATAATTAATATTTAAGATTAAAAATATGCCAGACATTGAGGTCAGATCTAGAATTTGAATTTAGGTTGTCAGATTTCAAAGCCCATTTCCTAACCACTGTGACATAACTGACTTTGGTTTTGCTGAAAGTAGCTTAACAGCAATTTTGTTAAAGAACTATTTTCACCTAATTTTCAACAAAGAAAATTATTGATTTTTGTAAGACCATCATATTCAGTAGCAATTTTCTAAAGTCTACAAATTCACCAAAAATAATTTGGAACTGCTAGCTGATGGTAGCAAATAGCACAAGAGACAACTTAATAATGATATATAATTCATAAAAGTAGATTTAATGTAATTACCATTTAAATGTAACACTCGAACTACAGCTGCACAACTGACATACTAATTTCACATTACTTGGATTCGTATGATGTGCCCTTTGAGCAGCCATGTGAGTTCTTTTCTGATCAAAGAAAGTTTCCTTTCCTTTGCTATTACTCCTTTCGAGTTATTTACCCCAAAATATATAAATAAAGTCATTATGTAGCAAGCAAAGTAAGGCAGCAGTTTGTAAAGGAAAAGTCACTGCTGTAGAAATTTCTGAGACATTCTGGAACTGTGGTCTGTTTCCTTAGCCTTTGCTTTTCTAACTTTTTGTAAGACACAGTAGGGAATATGAGACAGTTAAGCATTCTCTTGGGATTACAATCACTATAGGTTTGCCAGAATAGACATCAGACTGGTAGAGGAACATTTCTGGCAGCAGAAGCCAACAAGGCCAATCTACTAATGCTGCTTGGAAGAATTGAGATATGACTCATCCTTCTACTTATTGATCAGTCATCATCAATTATTTTTATTATTTGTATAATTTTAAAGTGGCCATGTTTTATGCTGTTTATGAATCATTGATACGTAGAGCATACATTACTGAAAAATTATGAAAATAAAAATGATATTTATATGATAATTTAAACATTGAAGAATATTTAAATAAAAAATTAAGAAATATCTAAATATTCATACTGGGCTCCGTGGCTCACACCTGTAATCCCAGCACTTTGGGATACCAAGACAAGCGGGTTGCTTGAGCACAGGAGTTCAAGACCAGCCTGGGCCACATAGTGAGACCTTACCTCTACAAAAAAATTTTAAAAATAGCCAAGTGTGGTGGTGCATGCCTGAGGTCCCACCTACTCAGGATTCTGAAGTAGAAGGATCACCTGAGTCCAGGAGGTCAAGGCTGCTGTGAGCCATGATTGTCGTGATCATGCTACTGCACTCCTATCTGAGCAACAGAGTAAGACCCTGACTCAAAAAATAAAAAAACAATTCTATACCCTAAATCTTATCTGATGCCGTAAGTCAGTTAAAATAGGAATCAGAGAGGGGATGATAAAGAGGCGTTGTTTAATAGGTACAACAATACCGTTATATTGAAGGAATAATATCTAGTGTTCAGTAGCACAGTAGGGTGACCACAGTTAACAAAAATTTGTTGTATGTTTCCAAGTAACCAGAGGAGTAAACCTGGAATGTCTCCAATACAAAGCAATGATAAATGTTTGAGGTGATGAATATTCCAATTACCTTGATTTGATCATTACACATTGTATACTTGTATCAAAATATTACATGTATCCCATAAATGTGTACAACTATTATGTATCCATAAAAATAAAAAATGGGAATCATAAAAATGGTAATGCAGTAAATACTTGGAAAGTCATTTGGTATCTTTTGAGGAGGCAGAACCCATACCATTTTTGTGAATATAAAATATTACATGTATTTCAAATGTACAACTACTATGTACCTATTAAAATTAAAAACAAAAAATGGGAACCATAAAAATGGCAATGCACTACATACTTGGAAAGTAATCTGATACCTTTTGATGTGGAACCCAGATCATTTCTGTTAATATAGGTCTATTGATTAGAAGCTAAATTGTCATTCTTCCACAAGTAACATCAATAATACATACCATATTGTATGTGTGTATATTTTCTATGATATCTATATCTATATAATATTTATATATTCTGTGTATTTTCTTAAAGGGACATTATACTAAGTACAGAAACTTTTAAAACTTTTGGCATATTTTTTTCAACCTGTTGTAATTATTTCAACCACATCTAATTGGACATTATTTTTGGTGACTTGCCTTTGTTGAGACTTTCCAAAGAATTTACCCCAGTTTTTATAGAAAAATGTGTTTATATAATGTTTATTTTAGTTATCAATGTTATGATAATATTACGAGTATAATCAGTGTAAATAGGATTGTAAGCAAAAATAAGTTTAGCCCTTAACTCCACTGATAGAAACTGTGGGTGTGGGCATATTAGCCAGAATCAGTCATTGTGTTGTGGTGGCTTGGTGAATGTATGGTATATATAGAGGACATGTTGGCCAGGGGAATTCGCTGAGTGAAAGTCAGTTGAACACACTTTTTCTTTTGCACAGAACAAACCAGATATTAACCACCATTTATAAACAACCTTTTAAGGACTCTTGCTTTATCTTTTTACATTTTCTATATCAGAATAATTTAAAAAACTCAATATTGTCTCCCTTCTGTTTATCACATTCTATTTGTTTGCATATTATCTGTCTAATTATGTCTCATTAAACTTGTACATAGTATGCTACTCATTTCAACTTTTAAAGTAGTTTCTAATCTCAACCAGAGTATGTTAGATTTTTTATTTAATAGCAGAAGGAGATGCCCATGATCATTTGATTATAGCCTTGTACTATTCAGATGCAGTTACGTAAAACTATATGTTTCAGTAATCAAGTTATCAAAGGACACTTTGTTTAAATGGAAACATATGTGTTCATTTCTGATGACATTACTTGTGAATAGGAAGACTTGTCATCTATTCTACAAATATTTACTGATAGCCTTCTAAAGGTTAAACACATGTCATGTATAAATGCTACTATATTAGCTATGTTGCATATAGAGGCCATTTTAATACCTATACAGAAAAATATCCATGACCAATATGATTACTGTTACTTTTTCTATTGCCACATATATTTGCCGATAGTAACTCTGATATAGAATTCAGTGACCAAACTAAAGCAAACTTGTTATTTGTACTCTCCCAAGTACAAAGAAAATAAAGTCTCATTATCAGCATCTCAAGATACAGACCGAGACTACCAAGCAATAAAAATCATATAAAAAGTATCTCCACCGATTGTTTTCAAACAAAGAAGCATCCTTTTATTAAAATGTTTACTATGCAGGGCAAATACTCTCAAGCTCTCTGGTATAGTCTAATGTAATAGACACCCTTTACATGTTTGAATCATTTTATTTACTCTAAGATACTTATTAAAAAGTTTCAAAAAAGTTTAATAGGGTATATAGTAGGGTGGGTTCTATCTCATATGTTCTTTTTTCCTTTTTTTTTTTTTTTTTTTTGAGTTGGAGTCTCACTCTGTCGCCCAGACTGGAGTACAGTGGCCGCTCTCGGCCACCGCAGCCTTGACCCGCTGGGCTCCGGCGATCCTTCCGCCTCAGCCTTCCGAGTAGCCGGAATTATAGGCATGCACTACCTCGCCCAGCTGATTTTTTAATTTATTATAGAGATGAGGTCTTGTCTGCCCAGGCGGGTCTCGAACCCGTGGGCTCAGGCAATCCACTCACCTCAGCCTCCCAAAGGCGCGGGATTACAGGCTGAGCCACCGAGCCCGGCTTTTTTCTTTTTTTTAATCAATATTTTTTATTTTGATATTGTGGGGTACAGTTAAGGGTTAGGTATACAAGTGTGCTTCGTTCAGCATCCCTTGTTGATAACAGGTGTCTCCTCGTCTCCATTAGTCCCACACCCACCCCCATAGTTTCCCAGCACTGTCAGTCATTTTCATATAGTAGTGCATTGGATGATCAAGATCCACTATATGAGTGAGAATATGTGATACTCAGA